>NW_022680687.1:0-134608 GCF_009764315.1 Trachypithecus francoisi | reverse complement strand
ATTATCCATTGTGTCTCTTTAGCATGTCACTTTAGGGTTAGGGTGCTGTTTTACAGGGTGACCTGGGATCTTCCCCTTTTCTCACTGAGGTGCTGTTAACTTACAGTTGGGAGTCAGGACCTGGGCAGTGCAGAGGACCAGCATACTGTGCCTCCACAGACCTCCTGTATTGCTTATTCATATCTGGGAAGAGTTAAGTGCTGTTCTGGATCTCTGATATATGGGCTGCTTTGAGGATTTGTCAAAAGGAAACTTTTAAAGCTTCTGTTTCTTTACAACCACCAGCTTAATTACTTATGGGATGTAGATGGTCGTGGGGGCAGTATAGAGTTCATTCAGGAAAAGAGTGGAGAAGCTGTACAGTGGCAAATGGAATAAATCATGTATGAGCCAGTTGCTGTTCCCTAGGAAAAACCCTTAACATCTTAGAGACTGAAAACAATAAACTGTTCCTGTCACTCTCTGGAGCCTGCAGGTGTGCTGGGGCTTAGCAGACCTGGTCTGGCTCACCTTGTGTCTTCATCCTGGGGCCCATGCAGACGGGGCTGTGCTTGCTTGGGTCAGTTTTTCATCATGAAGGTGTGGTGGGGAGCAGGAGGACCCACCTCTCATATCTGCAGGGTTAAGGTCTCTGTCCTTGTCACATCTGTTAACATCCTGTAGGCCCAAGCAAGACCCATGACCATGCACACAGACAATTGGGGTTTATGCTGCATTTTCTGGAGAGAGCTGCTACTAGCCACGTGGCAGAGGGCATGCAGGTATAGTTTTGTTCCAGTAGGGGAGACAGCTGTCCATCAATCCTGAATCTAGGAAAACCCCTCTTCTCTGTGCTGTGACATGGCACACGCTTCCAGGAAGCCTATGGCTTTCATGCTGGCAGTGGCTGTCTAAACTTTTGCTAACAAGGCTGACTTTTTTCAGTCTCCTCAGTTCCACCTGGGGTGTCTGGAAAGTGCTGCCTCCCTAGAAGGAATCCTCCATATGAGGAAAACTCCTTTCCGAAGGCCCGTGTTTATTTTCTATAAAAACAGACTGATCAAAGGGTATGGCCTGGTAAAGCCTTTTTTGGACTACATTTTTAATATATTAACTCCTGAGTTCTTCCTAATAGAGAATTCACTTCTACTCCCATCCAATGTGGTTCACATGGTATCGGAATCATAGCCAAATAATTGTGAAGGTGTGCATGTGCAGGATGGGGTTTTATGATGAAAACTCAAGAGGAAATAGAAGAAGGGGGCTTGGAAACAGCAGTGATCCCCCTGCACTGCAAAGGGAGGGGCAGGTAGGATGAGATGGGGAACATGGCCATCTCTTGTGAGGTGACACCATCTGGGGGAAGTGGAGGGTGCTTCTTCCTCAGCCTCTGTCCCTGCATCCTTTCCAGTGCCACAGTCCCTTCTGCCTCACACCCTGTCTCTGCTCTAAGGAACAGTACAGAGTGTGGGTGCTAGTGAAACGTGTTCTTAGTAACCAGTCAGCCTGAAGCTTCATCACGCAATGGCTTGGTCATTTCCCCGACACATGTATGCTAGGCTGAGAAGTTAGGAGGTGTTTCCATGACTTCTCAAATAGCGGACAACACAGGCCTGTGCATGTCAGGTGATCCTTACTCAGAACTTTGCTGCATTTTGAATTTTTATTTTTTGTACCTTTTATTTTGTAGTGATTGCAAACTTACAAAAAGTGGGAAGAGTGATATAAAGAGCTCCTGTATACACTCAAATTCTCCCACTCTTAATATTTTGTCTCATGCTATTTCCCTCTCTTTCTATATGTGTACAAACTTTTATAGGTTTTTCTGAGTCATTTGAGTGCAAATTGCAGAGATGACTTCTTTTATCCTCAGATACTTTCATGTGTGTGTCCTAAGGACATGGACATTCTCTAACACAACCTCAGTGCAATGAGCAAAATCATGATGCCACTGTGGATACATCCTTTTGTCTAGTCTGTTGTTCAGACAGTTTATCAATGGTGTTTATTTGCCAAGCTTCCTTAGTCTCCTTTAATCTGGAAAAGTTCTTCGTTCTTTCTTGTCTTTGTTATCCTGTCATTTTTGAAGATAACTGGCTATTCTGTAGAATGTTTTCTGTTGGGGTCATCAATGGATTCGATGTAGGTTGTGCGTTTCTTTCAGATGAAAATTATAGAAGTGATACCGTGTCCCTCAGTTCATCATTACAGGAGGCCACAATACTATCATCCAATTGCTGATAGATGTTAACATTAATCTCTAGATTTAGATAGCATCTTCCAGGTTTCTCCACTCTAAAGTTACTTTTTTGTTTGTGTAATTAAAAAATATTTCATGGAGCAATACTTAGAAAATAGGTTTATGTTTTACTTCTTATTAAACTTTTACTTTCTACCATTAGCATATAATGATAATTCTTTCCTGAATAGATTATTATGATTATTGTGACTATCTTTTTTTCTAACTTCATCATTTCTTCTGTATTTATTAATGGTGTTCATTCCACTGTAAGGAAAACTTTTTTTTCTCATCTGTCTATTTATCTATATACCTACCCACCTAGCTTCTCTCTCTCCATAGATGGAACTCATGGTTTCTTATTTTATTCAGTAAGTTATAATCTGTTACCACTATTATTCCAATGTGTAGATTATCTCACAGTTGGCTACCAAGAGCTCCTTTAAGCAGCTTCCTCTGTTCTCTTGACATGTTTCCATTATTATTAGAGCCTATCCTTACCTTCTCATGTATTAATAACAAGAAGTTCTAGATCTATTTTATACTTTCCTTCATCCAGCTCTAGAATCACTGACTGAAATCTGTGGTGACTTCAGAAAGCAATCTCGAGTGGTGCCCATGCTCATTCATTGCTACAGGGATGCCATGGTGCCTCTGTCAATAGTTATTAACCTGGGGCAATTTTGCTTCACAGGGCACATTAGTAATGTCTAGGACATTTTTGGTTGTTGCTACTTGGGAGGCTGTGCAACTAGCCTTCAGGGGGCAGAGGTCAGGGATTCTGATAAACATTGTGTGCTCTTTCCATAACGGCAGATTAGAAGCTTTCAATGTGCCTCAAGCACTTGGAGATAGCGAAATAGTACATAGTGATCAGCTCTGTGAGTTTTACTCAAGAAGGAGAGTGGGAATCCACTGGAATCCTGAAGGACATCTCAGACGCTGGGGAGGAGAATGCAGACAAATAGCCCCTATGACAATATGTTCCTGATAGAAGTGAGTGATGTCCCAGAATGTGAGAGGGTGGAGTCTCCATCTGTGATGTACCTTTCCACTGGGGATTCCATGGAACCAGGCCAAGGGAGAGCACTTAGTTTCTTCCAGGCCCCTGGAGCTAACTTCGGGAGATGCTTGGGCACTCTGAGAGGGAAAGACACTAGAGAAAGCTGCTGGCATTTTCTCAGACCTAGGACAAAGAACAGTATGCCATTTTTAATCTGGGCTCATACAGCCAGTCATTCTTAGGTGACCCAGCAGTTTGCCCACAAGCTCATTTTAGTCTTGGACCAGATTAGAGTGCTTGTGCTAGAATGGGGTAAGGGCCTCCATAATTAGAATTGTGCAGTGACTGTGAAAAATGCCCTAGTAGTAGGTGTTGGAATTGTGCTCACCCTTGTTGCAAGTCTGGAGCAAGAGGAGGGCTGCTGCAGCCATGTTTTCTCCTGGGTGATAAGACTTACAGCCAAGGTCACCTTGGTGCCTGGAACTGGTCTCCGTGTATCAGTGCGGGATGCACCAGACTTCTTCCCTGAGATCATGGAGCAGCTGGATCCTCTCCGCCCCACACTCTGGCTGATCTCTAGGCATTCAGAGCACCTGATCACTCAGATCAGCAGCCTGGGTAGCCCCACCCTTCCTATGTATAGACTGTGGTGCAGCAGGGTCTTCTGCACTCCATACCCAGGTAGATCTCCAGGCATTCAGAGCACCTGTGTGCCTAAATCAGCAGCCTGTGGTGTGCTACCCTTCCTGTGCAGAGACAGTGGTGAAGCAGGACCCTCTCTGCTCCATGTCCAGGCAGACCTCCAGACATGTAGAGCACTTGCTCACCTGCAATAACAGCCTGAGCTGGCCCAACTTTCCTATGCAGAGATTGTGGTGTAACAGCATCTGCTGCACTCCATGCCCAGGCAGATACCCAGGCATTTGGAGCACCCACTCCCCTGGATTAGGAATTTAGGTGTTCTACCTCCTGCAGAGAACTGGAGTCCAAGGAGGTTTCTCACATTCATGCCTAGGCACATCTCTGGGTGCTCAATTGATGCCCCTGGAACTCCCACTCAGTGCTGGTTCTTGTACCTGCTATTGGAGCACCTGTAGTTATGCCTGCCCATCTTGGTCCCCTCATCCAGAAATGGGCAGGGAGCTCACACCATGGTGAACTTCAGGATCAGCCCAATGCCAGAGGCATCAGAAAGCTTCTCCCAGTAAACAAGAATCAAGTATATACCCATCTGCATTAGCCACAGTCAACTCTTACAGACAAGCACCATCTATTGGCCTGTAGACAAACTGCACAGCCCAATATAAAGCATGCTGACAAAAGTGCATAGGGTTATAGAAGCAAAGCCAGAAGCCCTATAGTCACACCCCCTAGAAAGGGGTGAAATGGAAAGTAAAACAATGATATAGAGAAAGAGAAAAAAAATTCTGTTTGCATGAAAATAATTACAAAAATTAGAAGTGCCAATGTGTCCAAATGAGAAAAAAACAGCACAAGAATCCTGGCACCATGAAAAATCTGAATGCTGTGACACCATCAAAGGATCACATTATCTCTCCAGCAACGGTTCCTAATCAGGTAGATGAAGAATTCAAAGCAGACAATGCAAGGAAACTCAATGACATCAAAGACAAGGTTGAAAATAAACAATAACAAATTACTGAAGCAATCTGGGAAATGAAGAAAGAGATGCACATTTTAAAAAGAAATCAATCAGAGCTTGTGGAATTGATAAACTCCACTGAAGAAATTTCAAAATACAATTGAAAGCTTTATTATTAGACTACACCAAACAAAACAAATCATTTCAGAGCTTAAAGATTGGTACTTTGAACTAACCCAGTCAGACAAAAAAAGTGAACAGTCTTTGATAAATATGTGGTAATATAAAATGGTCAAACCTCTGAATTATTAGCATTCCTGAGAGAGAAGGAGAAAATGTAAACAACATGGAAAACATATTTGAGGTAATCCAAGAAAACTTCCCTAATCTTGTGAGTTTCATAGACATCCAGACACAAAAATTACATAGAACACCTGCGAGATACTGTACAAAATGGACATCAAGGCTTATAGTCACCAGGCTTTTCAGGGTCAATTAAATAAAAAATCTTAAAAGCATCCGGAGAAAAATGTCAGATAATGTACAAAGGAAACCCCATCAGGCTAACTGCAAAGTTCTCACTGGAAACTGTACAAGTCAGAAGTGATGGGAGCCTATTTTCAGCATTTTTAAAGACAAGAAAATTCAACTAAGAATTTCATGTCCTGTCAAACTAAGCTTTATAAGCAAAAAGAAATAAAATCTTTTTCAGACAAACCATCACTAAGGAAATTTGTTATCACTAGACTAGCCTTATATGAGATTCTTAAGGAAGGACTACACATGGAAACAAAAGAAAGATCTCTGCTACCATAAAAACAAACTTAAGTACATAGTCCACAGACCTTGTAAAGCAACTATGCAATAGAAACTACAAAGCAACCAGCTAATAACTTCATGAGAGGATCGAAATTTCATTTATTTCTTAAATGACCATATGTAGTTATACTTATAATTCTTCCCATTGTACAGATGAGTTAACTGAGTCTCCTAGAGATGACATCCCTAGCTCTCTCAGTAGGGGCTCCATCCACCAGTTTCCCCTTTACCAGTGAGACTTCATTCTCTCAGCTACTGGGAGTGTGGCCACTGATGGCTCACAGCTGAGTCCCTCTGTGGGCATTGATCTGAGTCAAAGGAAGCTGCTTTGTCCAAGTTCATGCCCCTCCCGGAATTGCCTATTTTAAATAATAGGTCTATATGGGGGTACAAAATGTTGACTCTTGCCCAAATACCCTACCACTCTGAGACCATCCTCATTGCAGAGCTCTCTATGGGCCTGGCTGTGGCCTCTGCTGAGCTGCACCCCTACATGACTTCTCCCTCTGCCCCGCTCCACGGCCCTGCCTTCCCAGCACATGCCTCAATGAGTCTCTGCCCAGGAACCTCCATCTGAGTCTGTTTCCAGGACCCACATCACAAACATCCTGCCTTTTAAACTTCAGTGCGTGTTAGGTCTGTGAATGTTTGGAGGATGGGGAAATTCTTGTCTAGGAGACTGGATGTCTCTCTTCTCAGGATTAAAGGAGTAGAATGTGCCAAATGTTTTAAGACCTGAAACCTCTTTGGAAAAATGGTGTTTCATCTGGAAGGTTACCTGTTCTTGAAAATCTCTTATTCAGCTGAGACTCTTTTTCCCTCCTTATTCCTTAGTAAAATTAAAACCAAAGTTTCCATTTGTATTGGACTTGGTGAAGTATTTCAATTACCGAATTTCCTTTGATCCACCTAATGGGGAAGGCTAGGCAGGTAACACAAACCCCTTACAATTTCGAGGAAATATGTAGAAGGGAATTTAGGGACAATAAGCCAGGCCATGTAATCTTCAGATAATTTTGGTAACATTGTACAATAAGCTTCATTTGCCACCCTGGCTCTGCATTGGCACTTAGTGGTGTGTCAGCTCCATCATTACTAGAAGTATCCTGGCTGCAGATAGCAGGAATCCTGAGAAACACTGGCCGCCTCTCCCGTGATGAAACTGGTCATTTACCAAAGGCCATGGGGGTGGTATTCACAGGATTGTTGCAGCGTCCTCACCAGGGGCCCAGGTGGTTTTCTTCGATCTACTCCACCATTCATTGGACTCCTGTTCTTGGGCACATGGCTCATAAGTGAAAGGTGGACACCATAGTTAGAGACATTCTGTCCCACACTACAGCCTGAAAGGTGAGGAGTAGTAGCAGGAGGAGGTCACTGGGGGTGAGAAGAAGGTGTGAGAGAGGGGGGGGGAGAGAGAGAGAGAGGAAGAGAGAGAGAGAGAGAGAGAGAGAGAGAGAGAGAGGATGCTTTCCAAGGCATCTGTCTTTTCTATTCAGTATAGGCTTCTTTTCTTCTTCTTCTTTTTTTTTTAATGACTTGGCTGCCTTCTTAGATGTTATTGCCTGGACTTGGGTCCTGTGCTGCCTGGGGTGAGGAAGGCTAGGAAGTTTATTATCTGATGCTTTCAGCCTTTCCACTCAGGGGCAGGCAGGAGAAAGGGAGTAGGGAATGGCTGGTGAGGCTTTCAGAACAAAGCTTCTTAATATAAGAGTCCACAAAGAGTTTGTAGAAAATCCATTGCACTCAAAACGTTACAAGTGTGTTTGTGCGGGAGGGTGCATACGCATACATACACACCATTTCTACAACACTCATCTGATTCCTTATGGGATCAGTGACTGTTACCCTATTCTAATGTTGAAGTATGGATGTTGAGATGTAAATGCAATGCCGTGAGTTTACACTGAAATTAAATGCAGACTCACCTCTCGGCTTTAGACGTTGATTACTTTCAACCTAACTGGGCAGCAGTTTACCTCCTCTTTACATTCAATGAAAGTAGAATGCAGGAGAATGAAAGAGGATGAAATGGAGCACTCTAAAACCAATCCAGAGCCCACCTGCTAATCGCAGTCACTGAGTCCACAGCAGTGATGAGTTCTCTGGTGGTGAAGGCTTTGTAGGGAATGTGACCTAAGATACCCTCTCTTCCCCAGGAGCTTAAAATATAGCTGGCAAAGGATATAGCTGAAAACATTCAATGCCATGAAAAACAAGGAAACACTTAGTAAATCCTAAGTGACTTTCATAACTCAGGGAGCATGTGAGAACAATTTTTTCCCCCTTGGGAAGGAGTTTCACTCTTTCTGCCCAGTCTATAGTGCAATGGCATGATCTTGGCTCACTGCAACCTCTGCCTCCCAGGTTCAAGTGATTCTCCTGCCTCAGCCTCCCAAGTAGCTGGGATTACAAGCTCCCACCAACAAGCCCAGCTAATTTTGTATTTTTAGTAGAGATGGGGTGTCACCATGTTGGCCAGGCTGGTCACGAACTCTTGATCTCAAATGATCCACCCGCTTCGGCCTCCCAAAGTTCTGGGATTATAGGCATAAGCCACCACACTTAGCTGTGAGAACACCTTATGCTGAAAATAAACTGCCAATTAACTCATAGTTGATAAGCTGTTAGGCATATGTGGGCATATCATCCACACCAACAGGTCATTCAGTCATAGTATTTGTTAGTTTTAAAAATAGAGACATAGAGGGGTGGAGCAAGATGACCGAATAGGAACAGCTACAGTCTCCAACTCCCAGCACGAGTGACACAGAAGACCGGTGATTTCTGCATTTTCAACTGAGATACTGGGGTCATCACACTGGGGAGTGCCGGACAATCGGTGCTGGTCAGCTGCTGCAGCCCTACCAGCGAGAGCTGAAGCAGGGTGAGGCATTGCCTCACCTGGGAAATGCAAGGGGGAAGAGAATCCGTTTTACTAGCCAGGCAAACTGAGTTACAAAACACCTGGAAAATCGGGTAATTCCCACCCTAATACTGCGCTTTAAGCAAACGGTCACACCAGGAGAGTATACCCACACCTGGCTGGGAGGGTCCCACGCCCACAGAGCCTCCCTCATTGCTAACACAGCAGTCTGCGATCTAACCTCAAGGCAGCAGCGAGGCTGGAGGAGGGGCACCCGCCACAGCCTTTGGTAAATGACCAGTTTCATCCCGGGAGAGGCAGCCAGTGTTTCTCAGGATTCCTGCTATCTGCAGCCAGGATACTTCTAGTAATGATGGAGCTGACACACCACTAAGTGCCAATGCAGAGCCAGGGTGGCAAATGAAGCTTATTGTACATGCCATTCTCATGGATAGAAAGATTCAATATCATGAAAATGGCCATACTGCCCAAGGTTATTTATAGATTCAATGCCATCCCCATCAAGCTACCATGAGTTTCTTCACAGAATTGGAAAAAACTGCTTTAAAGTTCATATGGAACCAAAAAAGAGCCCGCATTGCCAAGAAAATCCTAAGTCATAAGAACAAAGCTGGAGGCATCACGCTACCTTACTTCAAACTATACTACAAGGCTACAGTAACCAAAACAGCATGGTACTGTTACCAAAACAGAGATATAGACCAATGGAACAGAACAGAGTCCTCAGAAATAATACCACACATCTACAGCCATCTGATCTTTGACAAACCTGAGAGAAACAAGAAATGGGGAAAGGATTCCCTATTCAATAAATGGTGGGGGAAAATTGGCTAGCCATAAGTAGAAAGCTGAAACTGGATCCTTTCCTTACTCCTTATACGAAGATTAATTCAAGATGGATTAGAGACTTAAATGTTAGACCTAATACCATAAAAACCCTAGAAGAAAATCTAGGTAATATCATTCAGGACATGAACATGGGCAAGGACTTCATGTCTAAAACACCAAAAGCAACGGCAGCAAAAGCCAAAATTGACAAATGGGATCTCATTAAACTAAAGAGCTTATGCACAGCAAAAGAAACTACCATCAGAGTGAACAGGCAACCTACAGAATGGGAGAACATTTTTGCAATCTACTCATCTGACAAAGGGCTAATATCCAGAATCTACAAAGAACTCAAACAAATCTACAAGAAAAAAAAAACAAACAACCCCATCAAAAGGTGGGGAAAGGATATGAACAGACATTTCTCAAAAGAAGACATTCATACAGCCAACAGACACATGAAAAAATGCTCATCATCACTCACCATCAGAGAAATGCAAATCAAAACCACAATGAGATACCATCTCACACCAGTTAGAATGGCAATCATTAAAAAGTCAGGAAACAACAGGTGCTGGAGAGGATGTGGAGAAATAGGAACACTTTTACACTGTTGGTGGGATTGTAAACTAGTTCAACCGTTATGAAAAACAGTATGGCGATTCCTCAAGGATCTAGATCTAGATGTACCATATGATCCAGTCATTCCACTACTGGGTATATACCCAAAGGATTATAAATCATGCTGCTATAAAGACAGATGCATACGTATGTTTATTGCGGCACTATTCACAATAGCAAAGATTTGGAATCAACCCAAATGTCCCTCTGTGACAGACTGGATTAAGAAAATGTGGCACATATACACCATGGAATATTATGCAGCCATGAAAAAAGATGAGTTTGCGTCCTTTGTAAGGACATGGATGCAGCTGGAAACCATCATTCTTAGCAAACTATCACAAGAACAGAAAAGCAAATACCACATGTTCTCACTCATAGGTGGGAACTGAACAATGACATCACTTGGACTCGGGAAGGGGAGCATCACACATCGGGGCCTATCATGGGGAGGGGGGGAGGGAGGAGGGTATGCATTGGGAGTTATACCTGGTATAAATGACGAATTAAAAAATAGAGACATAGGGAGGATCCAAGGGGAAATAACCTATAATCTCATCACCCACACACTCCTAGCTGACACTAATATATAAGTAGAAACAACACACACGCATTTTTGTCATATTGAAATGGAAAAGAAAGATTCTAAATATTAAAAAGCAAAAGCCAAATTATCCGTCTCCCTACCCACACTACCACCTCTCTTCCGTGATATCCAATGTTAATGAATACAGATGACTGCTTGCCTGTCTCCTTTCCTGTATTTCAGATGTTTATGTGTATGTAAATATGTGTCTGAATGTCTATATGGCCACTCATACACACCCGTGTTTACTTTTGTTTTTACAAGCTTTATATTAACATACCATATATACCTGACTTTCAATAAAATAGTATATTCAAGATATATTAAAATTATTTCAAGTTTAACACATATGTTGCTTTCTAATTCTTTTCTTTGTTTGTTTGTTTGTTTTTGAGACGGAGTCTCGCTCTGTTGCCCAGGCTGCAGTGCAGTGACACCATCTCGGCTCACTGCAAGCTCCGTCTCCTGGATTCATGCCATTCTTCCACCTCAGCCTCTGGTGTAGCTGGGACTACAGGCATACGCTGCCACACCTGGCTAATTTTTTTTTTTTTGTATTTTTTAGTAGAGATGGGGTTTCACCGTGTTATCCAGGATGGTCTCGATCTCCTGACCTCGTGATCCACCTGCCTCGGCCTCCCAAAGTGCCGGGATTATAGGCATGAGCCACCGTGCCCATCTTGTTGCTAATTCTTAACAGCTCTTCCACCATGTGTGTGCTCTATAATTTATTTGAGCAGTCTCTAGTGATGACATCATTTTGATCTGGTTAAAGATTGTGCTATTACCAGGACATTGCCATGGTCATCCACAGGTTTCACTGAGTGTTGGTGACACTAATAATGATGTATTAATAGATTCTTAAGAGTGATTGGTGTAGGGGGTGGCCCTGTGATCCAGACCTGGCCAATGAGGCATGAGGAGTGAGCTAAGGAGTGCATAGGAGGAGCTTACTCACATTCAGGAAGAACAGGTAGAACAGAGGCTTTTCCCTGGGATCTTTCTGCCTCTGGATGTTGGTGTTGATGATGTGATGTCTGGAGCTGTGGCAACCACCTTGCTACCAGCTTGAGGCTGAAGCATCATGAACAGAAAGGTAAGGATGAGAGAATCCCAGGGAAGCAGAGCTAGATGCTGGGAATTCTGTTCCCAAAGCTTGTCTCACCCAGGGGCTTCTTATTATGAAAGGTAGAGTGTTCCCTTTGCATTCAAGCCATTTTTAATTGGGGCCTTTCTTTACATGCAGTGGAAAGCCTCTTGCCAGGTCCTGATACCTGCGCAGGTTTCTTCTGCATAAGTTTCTCCTTCCCTTGCTTCTTCTCCACATCTCCTCCTACTTTTGTGGCTGGTGGATTTGCCTCCTTCCCATTTCCTCTTGGCCCATCCACTCTTACAAAAATATTAGTGTCTTCTCATAAAAATCCAGAAGGTCTTCAATGATGCTAATGACATTTAAGCACAGGGCTTTTCAAAACCCCCACAAAAGGCTTCAAGTGGGCCTGAGCAACAGGTCTACCTGGCTGGATGTTTTGTACAATAAAAAGTATGTGGTATTTTCATTGTAGACAGAGACAGTTAAGGCTTTTTCTACTCTGGCCTTCTTCTTCCCATTCACCACTCTCTGGATGGTGTAGGGTGAATACAGGCATTTTGGTATCTGGCTAAGAGAAAGTTGATGCATTTAACCTGGGGTGAAGGAAACACAATCTCGTGGTTCTCAGTCACTCCTGTGAATAGTCATGTTGCCTCAAACTGTCCTGGTGTATGACTGGCCCCAGACAAGGCCCTACCACTACCTCAGTTTTTACCTAAAGCAGCAAGAAGAGGTAGTACCTTGGTCAGAAAATGTCCCCAGCACCTCACATAGGAAATCTGTGATTAGCAGAGAGGAAAAAAGGTTTGCAATGTGTGGAGCCAGAAGCCCATCTGTGGATAATGATTCCCAGCAGAAATATGGACAATTTTAAGTGCGTGTTCTGGTTCTTTTGGACCCTAGTCAAAAAATGAAGTTTTACTCTATCAGAAATGTAGTCAGTAATATGGCATGTAAAATAATTAGTGCATCATGCAGTTGTTTTTATTTTTGATGGGAATTGAATGAGATAGAATTTCTCAATTTTTGACATTTGTAGGGCACAGATCTGTGTGGTAAAACTACCCATAATAAGGATATATGTGTGTGAAGTGGCACAGAACTGATAGATGGGGCTGACCTCCCACTTCTTATCCTGACCAAGCCTGGGAGCTCCACATAACAAAGACATAAAATTGTGACCAGCTCGAAGAAATACTTGCTTCAGGAAAAACTCCTCCTGCACATTCAGTGAGCTAATAGGTACAGCACATAAGGACATTTTTAGACAATTCTGAAGCTTAGTACAAAAGTGACAGTTTAACAATGCTGCCTTTGCATGCATTGTCAATAGAAAAATGTGTTAAGGTCCTCAATTTTAAGTCAATAAAATTTAGAGTCATTAAAATCTTAGAGCTTGCATATGAAAGGAAAATGAAAGAGGCTTTTGCAAAGTAGACAACAATCAGAAAAATGTGCATGATATGACCAATTATAAACTTTGAATCAAGATGTTATGCACCGTCAATTTTACGAGTGATCAAACCTTTTAGTGGAAAAACTGGTTTATTCTTCTGCTATACTTTGACAAAATCCTACTATAAATTAAATGTCTTATAATGAGGCAAATAGTGATGCATTAGCTGAGTATAAAAACATTGAACAAAATTATAAGTTTTGTCAGTAGCTAACTAATAAAAATCATGTGAGTAAGTAAAAATCATGTGGATTAAGAAGAGCAAATCTGCCTTTTCATCTGCAGAGTGGATGGATGGACTGACGTTAACAAAGCCAATGGCATCATGAGCATGACAGAATGTTTCTCTCAAGCAGCAGCTTTGAAATGTCAAACAGCCTCTTCTTGGCTGACGACCACTTTCTGACTATGGGCAGGTGTCTGAGGCTGGGATTAGACACAGCCCCTTCTCCTGGCCCAGCACCCAGCCCTGCAGCTGCTTCCTCCAGTCCAGCAGGCTATACCCCAAAGGATGCAGGGTGGAGCTCCCAGTATCCCCACTGCCAAGTTAAATCCATCTTAACAAATCAAATTCATCATATTTGTCCCCCACTGTCCCATCTACATGCTCATGTCAGAGCTGTTTGAACCAGAGCAGGTCCATCTTGAGTAGGGGGTGGGTAAAATGAGGCTGAGACCTGCTGTGCTGCATTCCAAGATGGTTAAGGCATTTTAAGTCACAGGATGAGATAGGAGGTCAACACAAGACTGCTTTCTGACTCAATGGAAGACCTCATTCTCTGGAGTCAGGGGCTGTCAGAAACTTTGCTTATCAGTAAGAAGAACATTCCGCTACCTGGAGGATCTATATCCACCTTTATACAGAAGCACAGAGCTACAGAGAAGGGGTTTATGGACAGAACATTCCACATCTGGCTGGACTTTGTGGGTTCTAAGGATATAGGACCTAGGTCCACTTTGCAGGCCAGGCTTGACACTGGCTGCTTTACACAGAGGCCTGCCATGCTCTGAGTCCATCAATATCACCTCAAAATTCTTCCCCCGGTCCTATAACAACCTCTTTTCTTTTCTGAGTCATCCCAGGTTTCTTGGTATGAATGTATTCCCTTATTGCAACAAGCCAATAGACCTGAGTCTGTTGAATACAGAATCGGTGTTGGTGACTGATTGCAAAAGGATCTGTGTTATTTTTCTAGATTTTGTGATGTTTGCAGTATTTTTCAGCATTTTTGTACATACAATTTCCATGATTTAATTTCTTTTCCTATATAAACATTAATTTTTATGCTTAATTTTGTATTGCTAACATTGTGCTATTTTTTTTTTTCACAGAGAGCCCCTATAATGTATGCCCCTCAGGCCCTGCAGCACCTTGGCCCTCCTGTCCTTGTTATGGCAACTGTCCACCAGCCCAAGGAAAGACTGTGCAGTCTCATGCTTCCCAGGCCTCTGATGCACTCACCCCTCCTTCCAGAGCGATTTCTCTTTGCTGAATGAGGGGTTTCTAACGTCTTCATTTTCAGTCTTTTACCATGGATTTGTGACATTATTTTTGGTAAAGAAAGTCTTTTTTTTTTTTTTTTTTTTTTGAGACGGAGTCTCGCTCTGTCGCCCAGGCTGGAGTGCAGTGGCCGGATCTCAGCTCACTGCAAGCTCCACCCCCCAGGTTCCCGCCATTCTCCTGCCTCAGCCTCCCAAGTAGCTGGGACTACAGGCGCCGCCACCTCGCCCGGCTAGTTTTTTGTATTTTTAGTAGAGATGGGGTTTCACCATGTTAGCCAGGATGGTCTCGATCTCCTGACCTCGTGATCCGCCCATCTCGGCCTCCCAAAGTGCTGGGATTACAGGCTTGAGCCACCGCGCCCGGCCGGGTGGTAAAGAAAGTCTTAAGAAAAGGCGTAAAATTTCCAAAATGGGAATTGAGTGATATGGAATTTTGTAATTTTTGATATTTGTAGGCACAGATCGGTGTGGTGAAACCCTGTCTTACTCTCCTACAAAGACCTAGTGGCTTCAGAACACAGTTCAGACAATTCATTTGGCTCTGAAGATATACCTGCTCACCCTCAGCATCCCTATCCACTTCTTCCCTCCCAAAGAGAAGATACACAGGGAGAAGGTAGGGGAAGCGCAGTATACAGCCCACACTTTACTCCCAGCTTTCTCAAGGGAGAGAGAATTGTGTCTGAGAAGTGGCTTAGTTTACACAAAATCATCTCTTCATTGTGTGTCTTGATGGTGGTTGCTTGTGTCAAAGGAGATCTTCCATTCAGGTAGAAAATCATAAGCAACTCCCTGCAGGGATGTCTTCACCCCTAATCACCACTCTGAGCACCTCCTACTCTGCATGCAACCGCTCTCTCCCAACAGAAGCCTGAGTGACTACATCTGCCCACCCCAAAGAGGATGAGTACCAGACTCAAGTCATGGCCTCATGGGTGGTGCTTCGCTTCCCAGATCCCAAAGATCTCTGTAAAATCAAGTCCAAGCAGAGATGAAAGTTCTCCTCTCTGCCTGTCTCCTTGTACAGGCCCGCAGAGGAGACCTCCCCCAGGGAAGGAACCACCAATTCAAGGTTGAGAGCAGTACAGTGGCATGGGAGTAGGAGGTGGTTGGTGCAGCTGGCCTGGTACAAACCCCTAGACATTCTGACATGTGGATTGCACCAAGGACATTCTGTCCTCCAAAGGAACTTCATCGATTTGGAAAGAGCAGAACTGTTTCTGTGAAAGGAAAGAGAGAGGGACAAACAGGGTGGGTTGCATTTACAGTGGGAGACACCCAGACATGTGACATCAGAGTGGGGGCAAGGATGGATGGAGGTGAGGCACTGTGCCCCTACCTGCTCCGGCTGAGTCCCAGAGCACTGAACCAAACTGTGCAGTGATGACTCCATTTCCCCTCCCAGGTGGGATGGAAGCCTCCAGGTCACCAGGTGGCATTGCCTCCATTTCCAGCCTGCAGGGTTCCTGCCCCAGCATAGCCCTGTGACGGGCAGCCTGTACAGGGTCTCAGGAGTACCATGGATGCAGGACAGGGGGAGGTGGCTCACTGTCCCCAGCTCCTTCAACCTCTTGTGCCCAGGCATGCACTAAGAGGGGTCAGAGGGAAGAAGCCAGGGCAGGGCAACTCCCCCTCAAAGAGCTGGGTCATAGAAGGGGTTGACAAGGGGAGTGTAGCTCTTCCCTGACTGGAGACGTCAGAAGACCCATCAGGTCCTTGGAGAGGCTGGTGTTGGGTCAGCGGAGCAGGTCCAGGCTTTGCAGCTAACAGACCTCTAGGTCCCTCTAATCTGCTCAGTGTGACTGTAGCTGTGGGCAGGTGCCTGAGGCTGGGAGAAGGGGACCACCCTTGAATTGGTGGCTCCTATCCTCGGGGAGGTCTCCTCTGTGGGCCTGCACCAGGAGACAGGTAGAGAAGGCATCAGGTTTCTTTTGCACGGCAGAGCACCATCTCCCTGCCCAGCACCCAGCCCTGTAGCTGCTTCCTATGGTCCAGCAGGCAACAACCCAAAGCACACAGGGTGGAGCTCCCAGCACCCCCATTCCCAAGCTAAAGCCCACTTAGCAAATCAAATTCATTACCCCTTCCATAGCACCCCACCTACATGCACACACATAGGCATCTACATGAACTCACCCCATTCCTCACCTACATGGATCTATGCACAAATGTCCATACTTCCCCACACAACCACATGCACACACACACACTCCCATGCACCTCCCACACACACTTGCATATGCGTGTATACACATGCACCTTTCCATGTGCAAAACCACACCTGCACACCTACTCACATGTACATGCACAGACATATAACTTCATATGCACACACATCCATGTCCCTCCCAACACACATCTGCCTGTGTGTGCACAAACACACATGCATCTTTCCATATACATGTACCCATGCCTGCATGCCCTGCTCTAGGCATACCGATGTGCTTACATACATACACTTCAAAACATGTGAAGAAGCACACACACACACACACACACACACACACACATCTGCAGTGCACAACTGTTCCCTGACCCACATTAGGCACATACCTCCTGAAGTTCTGGCTGCTCATGGAAGGAGCAGTTGTCCAAGTTGGGCTGGAACTTGGCGCATGTGGTTTGCCCCATCTCCACATCAAAGAAGTAGTTCATCCTGAGGGGGGTGTGAGCAGGGAAGGGAGTCTCACGGTAACTGTGGGTGGGGCCGGGTGGAAAGTGCGGGAGACCCCTGGCAGGCGGTGGGGGTGTCACGAGAGGGAGCAGCAGCCGCTGGATGAATGTGGGAGCCCACAGGTGTCTCTTGCTCCTCCCCTCAGGGAGCCATGCTGCCGGCACTGGTCCTCTGTGCACTGCTTGGAAAACTCACCTGATTTTTAAAAATTGCCTTGAATGAGGTAGAATTTACATAGAATAAAATGCCTAATTGTATGTGTCTAACTGGGGGATTTATTTTTTTTATGGATTTCAGGATACAGACATAGTTGTGTTTTGTGGACATATTGCATAGAGGTGAAATCTGGGCTTCTAGGGTACCCATTACCAGATAATGTACATTATACTCACTAGGTGCTATTTCACATTCACCTCCATCCCACTTTCCCGTTCTTTGAGCCTCCGCTGTCTATCATTCCACTCTGCATGTCCGTGAGTACCCATTGTTTAGCTCCCACTTACAAGTGAGAGCATGCAGTTTTTGATTTTCAGTTTGAGTCATTTCAATAAGGATAATGGCCTCCAGTTCCATATAGGTTGCTGCAAAAAACAAAAAACAACAACAACATAATTTCATTCATTTTTGTGGCTGAGTGATATTCCATGGTGTTTGTGCATATATGTACATATGGAGTAGTATTGGATATGTACATATCCAATTGTGTGTGTGTGTATATATGTGTGTATATATATATGGAGTAGTATTCAGACACACACACCACCTTGTTTCATCCAACTGTCCATCTGTCCATCGATACCATGACTTTGCTATTGTGAAAAGTGCTTCAAGAAACATACAAGTGCAGGTGTCATTTTCATGTGATGATTTATTTTTAGGGGGTACCTATACAGTAGTGGAATTGTTGGATCACAGGGTAGTTGCTGAGAAAGCATCATACTGTTTTCTATAGAGGTTGTACTAACATACACTTCCACCAACAGTGCATGATTTTTTTCTTTTCCCCACATCTTCTCCAATGTCTGTTGTTTTTTGACTTTCTTTTGAGACAAGGTCTCACACACCTTACCCAGGCTGAAAGGCAGTGGCACGATCATACCTAACTGTAGCCTCCAACTCTTGGGCTCAAATGATCCACCTGCCTCAGCCTCCCGAGTAGCTGGGACTACAGGCCCATGGCAAGACATTTTTATTTTTTGTAGAGACAGGGTTTCACTATTTTGTCCAGGCTAGTCTTGAACTCCTGGCCACAAGCAATCTTTCCATTTTGGCCTCTCAAAGTGCTGTGATTATACACATGAACCACTGCACTCTGCTGTCTTTTGACATTTAGTAACAGCCTTTCTCCCTGGTGTACAATGATATCTAATTGTGGTTTCAATTTGTATTTCTCAGATATTTAGTGATGTGGAGCATTTTTTCACATGCTTGTTTGCCACTTGTATGTCTTCTTTTGAAAAATGTTTTTGTTTATGTCCTATGTCCACTTTTAAAAACTTTAAGTTCTGGGATACATGTGCAGAATGTGCAGGTTTGTTACACAGCTGTACATGTGCCATGGTGGTTTGTTGCACCTATCAACCTATCATCTAGGTTTTAAGCGTCACATGCATTAGGTATTTGTCTTAATGCTCTTCCTCCCCTTGTCCCCTACCCTCTGACAGGCCCCAGTGTGTGATGTTCCTCTCCCTGTGTCCATGTGTTCTCATTGTTCAACTGGCACTTATGAGTGAGAACATGTGGCGTTTGTTTTTCTGTTCCTGTGTTAGTTGCTGAGAATGATGGTTTCCAGCTTCAACTATGTCCCTGCAAAGGACGTGAACTCATTCTCTTTTATGGCTGCATAGTGTATGTGCCACATTTTCTTTATCCAGTCTATCACTGGTAGGCATTTGGGTTCCAAGTCTTTGCTATTGTAAATAGTGGTGCAACAAACATATATGTGCATGTGTCTTTATAGTACAATGGTTTATAATCCTTTGGCTATATACCAGTAATGGGATTGCTGGGTCAAATGGTATTTCTGGTTTTAGATCCTTGAGGAATCACTATACTGTCTTCCGCAATCGTTGATGTAATTTACACTCCCATCAACAGTGTAAAAGCATTCCTATTTTTCCACAGCCTCGCCAGCATCTGTTGTTTCCTGACTTTTTCATGATTGCCATTCTAATTGGCGTGAGATAGTATCTCATTGTGGTTTTGATTTGCATCTCTCTAATGATCAGTGATGATGAGCTTTTTTTTTTTTTCATGTGTTTATTGGTTGCATAAATGTCTTGAGATGTGTTTCTTCATATCCTTTGTCCACTTTTTGCTGGGGTTCTTTGCTTTTTTTCTTGCAGTTCCTTGTAATTCCTTGTAGATTCTGGATATGAGACCTTTGTCAGATGGATAGATTACAAAAAATGTCTCTCTTTCTGCAGGTTGCCTGTTTACTCTGATGATAGTTTCTTTTGGTGGGCAGAAGCTCTTTAGTTTAATTAGATCCCATTTCTCAATTTTGGCTTTTGTTACCATTGTTTTTGGTGTTTTAGTCATGAAGTTTTTGCCCATACCTATGTACTGAATGGTATTGCCTAGGTTTTCTTCTAGGGTTTTATGGTTTTAGGTTTTACATTTAAGCCTTTAATCTATCTTGAGTTAATTGTTGTATAAAATATAAGGAAGGGGCCCAGTTTCTGTTTTCTGCATATGGCTAGCCAGTTTTACTAGCACCATTTATTAAGTAGAGAATCCTTTCCCATTGCTTGTTTTTGTCAGATTTGTCAAAGATCAGATGGTTGTAGATGCGCGGTGTTATTTCTGAGGCCTCTGTTCTGCTCCCTTGGTCTACATATCTGTTTTGGTACCAGTACCATGCTGTTTTAGTTACTGTAGCCTTGTAGTATAGTTTGATATCAGGTAGTGTGATGTCTCCAGCTTTGTTCTTTTTGCTTAGTGTTGGCTTGGTTATATGGGATCTTTTTTTGGTTTCATATGAAATTTAAAGTAGTGTTTTTTCTAATTCTGCAGAGAAAATCAATGGTAGCTTGATGGGAATAGCATTGAATCTATAGATTACTTTTTCCTATCCCTGAGCATGAATTTTTTTTCCATTTGTTTCTGTCCTACAATCTCGGCTCACGGGAACCTCCACCTCCCAGGTTCAAGCAATGTCCAGCTAATTTTTATATTTTTAGTAGAGACAGAGTTTCACCGTGTTGACCAGGCTGGTCTGGAACTCCTGACCTCAAGCTATCCACCCGCCTTGGCCTCCCAAAGTACTAGGATAACAGGCATGAGCCACCGTGCCTGGTCTATTTTTAAATTTTTCTTAAGACATAGTCTTGGCCGGGCGCGGTGGCTCAAGCCTGTAATCCCAGCACTTTCGGAGGCCAAGATGGGCGGATCACGAGGTCAGGAGATCGAGACCATCCTGGCTAACACAGTGATAGCTGATGGTGGTGTCTTCAGTCAGAAGTTTACAAGCAAATCCTATATTTTCAGCAGTTTCCTTTTTGTCTCCAGTAAGCACCCAGATCTTAATGTCAGCTTTTGCAAGTTTTGAAATGGTTTCTGGAACTCCATCGTGTAGCTTGTCTTCAATAGCTGTAGCTCCCAGGAGAATTAAGTCTTTTTCAATCTCCTCATATACTTTATCCAGAGCTTCGTCCCGGCTGGTGGAGGCCACACTGGCAGCCATAAACTTTTTATTTAATGGTATTATTTTTAATTGAGTTATTTGAGTTCCTTGTGGATTCTCAATATTAGCCTTTTATCAGATACATTGTTTGTAAATATTTTCTTTCATTCTGTAGGGTATCTGTTTACTCTGTTGATTATTTCTTTTGCTGTGCAGAAGCTTTTTAGTCTAATTAAGTGCCATTTGTCTATGGTAGTTGATGATGTGCTTCATTTTGAGGACTTAATCATAAATTCTTTGCCTATATCAATATCCAGAAGATTTCTCCTAGGTTATCTTCTGTGATATTATTGTTTCAGTTCTTACATTTAAGTCTTTAATCACTTTGAGTTAATTTTTTTATAAGGTGAGAGATAAGGGTGCAGTTTCATGTTTCTGCATGTGGCTCTCCAATTACCCCAGCACCATTTATTGAATAGGGTATCCTTTCCCCAGTGTTTGATTTCTTAACTTTGTCAAAGATCCGTTGATTGAGGTACATTTCTTTATTTCTATGTGTCTATTTTGTTCCATTGATCTATATGTCTGTTTTTTTATATCAGGGCCCTGATGTCTTGCTTACTATTGCCTTGTAGTATAATGTGATACCTCCAATTGTATTCTTTTTGCTTAGGATTGCCTTGGTTTTAGGATTTTAGGATTGAATTTTAGGATTTTTTTTCTAATTCTCTAAACAATGATATTGATAATTTGACAGAAACCGCACTGAGTCTGTAGAAAGCTTTTCTCAGTATGGTCATTTTAACAATATTGATTATTCAAATCTATGACCGTGGAATTTTTTTTTTAGTTTTTTGTGTCATCTATTTCTTTCATCAGTGTTTTGTAGCTCTCCTTGGAGAGATCTTGTGCCTCCTTGATTAATTTTTTTTGTATTTTATTTTTTGTAGCTATTATGTATGGCCTTGAGTTCTTCATTTGGCTCTAAGCTTCATCATCATTGGTGTATAGAAGTACTGATTTTTATATATTGATTTTGAGTCCTGAAACTTTAGTAAAATCATTTATGAAATCTAGGAGTCTTTTGGAGTATCTTTAAGGGTTTCTAGGTATAAGACCATTTGATTGGCAAAAAGAGAAAGTTAGACATTCTCTTTTACAATTTGGATGCTCTTCATTTCTTCTACCTGATTGCTTTTGCTAGGACTTCTGGTACTGTGTTAAATGAGTGGACAGTGGGCATCCTTGTCCCATTCCAGTTCTTAGGCAAAATGCTTTCAAATTGAACCCAATCAGTATGATGTTGGCTGTGGGTTTGTCATATACGGTCGTTATTATTTTTAGCTATATTTTAGTTATGCACCTTGTATGCCTAGTTTGGTAACAATTTTTATCATGAAGAGATGCTGTATTTTGTCAAATACTTTTTACACATCTATTGATATGATCATATGATTTTAGTTTTAAAGTCTGTTTATGTGGTGAATCATATTTATTGACTTACAGATATTAAAACAATCTTGAATCCCTTGAATCAAATTCACTTGAGTGTAGTGCATTATCTTTTTGATGTGCTGCTGGACCAGTGTGCTACCATTTAGTTGAGGAATTTTGCATTTATGTTCATCAGGGATATTGGTCTGTAGTTTTCTATTTCTGTTGTGTCCTTTGCCTGGCTCTAGTGTCAGGGTGACACGGGCTTTGTAGGATATTAGGGATGAGTCCCTTCTTTTTGATTTTTTGGCATGATTTCAGTAAAATAACTACCACTTCCTTGTTGTACATCTCATAGAATTCTCCAGTGAACCTGTTTGGTTCTGGGCTTTATTTCATTGGGATTTTTTTTTTTAATTACACATTCAATTTTACTACTCATTATTGGTCTGCTCAGGATTTCAATTTCTTTTAGGTTCGATCCTGGAAGGATATATGTTTCCAGGAATTTATCCATTTCTTCTCCATTTTCTTTCCTTTTTTTTTTCTTTTGGGACACAGTCCCACTCTGTCACCCACGCTGGATTGTAATGGCACAATCTCAGCTCACTGCAACCTCCATCTCCCAGGTTCAAATGATTCTCTTGACTCAGTCTCCCAAGTAGTTGGGATTAAATGCATGCACTACCATGGCCTGGCTAATTTTTGCATTTTTAGTAGAGATGGGGTTTCACCATGTTGGCAAGGCTGGTCTGGAACTCCTGACCTCAAATGATCTGCCTGCCTCAGCCTGCTAAAGTGTCGGGATTATAGGTATGAGCCACTGTGCCCAGTCCATTTCCTCTTCATTTTCTAGTTTGTCCACTAAAATTTTATTCTTCCTTTGCCACAACTCAGTGTTCTGTATTTTGCTTTCCTGTCTTTTAAAGATATCTTTATATGTATGTATATTATATTTCATATATATTATATATTATATAAATATATTATTATTATAAAATATGATCCAACTTCTTCTAATTTCACATCCGTATTTCCAGCTCTTTGGGAAGCCTAAATCAACCTCAAAACCTCCACAAATGAACTCATTATCTCATGTGAAAAGCTCACCAGCAGCCAGGCACCCAGGATGGAAACTGTCACATAGTTCTCACACTCAGTTGGCAAATTCAGATTCCAAAAGTCTCTTGTGGTTCTCAGACCCCATGCCCTTTCCCAGCTACTGTGCTCAATACCCCTGTTTTCCCACAGTTCCCACTTCTCTGTCCTGATGCACCCTGAGTCTTGGCTCCTTTTAAGACTGTTGATTTCAATTTTTTATAATCAGAAAAGGTGTAACAAATGTTCTTGCATTCACACAAAAATCAATAGGGTTAGTGTATACTTCAGTTTATAACAAACATTTCTAAAGTGATTGTACAATCTTACCTTCCCACCAAGGTGTGATAGCTCCTACTTGCTCCACAATCTTGCCTTTGAGGCTGTCAGTTATTTTTTCCCCCTCTTATATCCAGAAATAGCTATTGTTTTCTAGTCTCTCTCTCTCTTTATATATCAGGATAATGCCACATAGATTATTCCTTATCTTTTTTTCTATCTAATATAGTATAAAGTTCTTCTATCTGTTGCATTTCCCCCAAAGCTCTGAGTGCTGTGTCTTCTACGGGGCAACCGCTCTGGATCTCACTAGTGTGGCTCAAATGCCCTGCTGGGCACAAGGCATTGACCCCTCCAGCTTGCACTTCCCACACTGAGGCTCTCCACAAGGGAATCCTACAGATCCCTGCCGGACCGTGCCCTCCCAGCCTCCTTTCTAACCCTCATTCTGAAATGTGTGCTTTGAGCCTCTTCCTCATTCTCACTCCTAGGCCACAGTCTCAGCATAGGTGTCATCACTCACAGGAAGCCCCCCTCCCTCAGACCTCCATCCTCCTAGGCTGGGATGGGCTCTTCCTTGGTGGTGCCTGGCATGACGGCTGCCCATCCCTGGGGGTTGTTGCTGTCTGCAGCCTGGCCAACACCCAGCACCATGTGAGCACTCAGCACGTGGTGCTTCTTGAAATAGGCTGTGAACTGACAGCCACAACACGGAATAACTAACAGATTTGTGTGCAGTGTTTATTCTGCATCATCATCACATCCTTTTAATTCTGTAATAATTTATATTAGCATCAGAGTAATTTTCCAAATATTTTTAGTTATTTTGGTTTCTTTTTCCATGTGTTTTTTCAGTGTCCTCAAAATGATTATCACATATTTTGAATGGAACACAATTAACTATAGATTCATTTGAAACAAATTATTATGTTCACTTTATTTGTTCTTCCCATACAATAAAGAGCTCTAGTCATATTTTATCTCTCTCCTCAGTAAATTTTTGTTATTTTTCACAAAGAACTTGCTCATATCTTTAAAAATATTTTATGATAAAATAGATAACATAAAAATTGTCATGTTAGCTGTATTTAAGTATTGAGTTTTACATCATTAAGTATATCACATTGGTGTGCAAACATCCCCATTCTCCAATGAAAGAATTTTTTATCCTCTCAAACTGAAACTTTGTATCCATTAAACATTTACTACCCATTTCTGCTATCCCTTAAGCCCTAGTTACCACCATTCTATTCTAAGTCTCTGTGAATGAGGCCACTGTAGGTAGCTCATATAAGTGGATGACATGGTATTTGTCCTTTTCTTGTCTGATTTATGTTACTTTGCATAATTTCCTCAAAGTTCATTCATATCGTGGCATGTGTCATAATTTCCTTTCTTTATAAGATGAAAGAATATTTCCTTGTATGGGTATATAATAGTTTCTTTATCCATTTGTCTATCAGTAGATATCTGAGTTGCTCTACTTTTAGGCTATAATGAATAACATTGTTGTGAATATTTTCAAGAGTATTTTACAAAGTACCTTTCTCTTTAAAAATACTGCTGTCCATTTTCTTGCCTCTAGAGGTGAGATTTTGTTATTCACACATTCCCATTAGTTTTTGCTCGCTTCTAGGGAAACTACTGATGTTTGAATTTTTGCCAGGGATTCAGCCATGTTGCCAAATACCCATATTGATTTTCATAACATTTAACTTGATTCTTCTGAGCTTTCTAGACACATGAAGAAATCTTCTACAAATAAGAATAATCTTGTCTTTTCGTTTCCCATATCTTTAGCTAACTCAGTAATACACCTCTTTGCGTTTGCAGGAGATCATGTCTTAATGTGTCTTTTTATTCCCGGGACTCAGCATCACCCAAGGCACCTAAGAGTTGGTTAAGAGGCCCTTGCTGAATAACAATTTGTGCTTCACATGGGGCACGTGAAGTGCTGCCAGGTGTCACCCATCTTGTCCCCTTGCTGTATGCATATCTTACTAACCAACGATGACATAACCTAATGCAGGGCTCAGTGTCACTTTTCAAATATAGTCTTTCATTTATTTCTTAAAGTTTCCTGTGCAGTAATGGTAATAATTCTTCCCATTGTACAGATAAATTAACTGAGTCTCCTAGAGATTACATCTCTTGCTTTCTCAGTGGTGCTCCCTCCCACAGTTTCCTGTTTACCAGTGAGACTTCATTCTCTCAGTTTCTGGGAGTGTGGCCACTGATGGTTCACAGCTGAGTCTCTCTGTGGGCATTGATCTGAGTCAGAGGAAGCTGCTTTGTCCAAGTTCATGCCCTTCCTGGAACTTCCTCTTTCCAATAAATGGCTTCTATGGGAATACAAAGGCCTGATTCTTCTGCCCCAGTGTGCTACCACTCTGAGGCCATCCCCATTGCAGAGCTCCCCACGGGCCTGGCTGTGGCCTCTGCTGAGCTGCACCCCTGCCTGACTTCTCCCTCTGCCCTGCCCCATGCCCCTGCCTCCCCAGCACATGTCTCAGTGAACCTCTTGCCCATGAATTTCCATCTGAATCTGTTTCCAGGAACCCTAACCAAGAGATGGTGGAGTCAGGACCCACATCACAAACATCCTGCCTTTTAAACTACAGAGGGTGTTAAGTTTGTGAAAGTTTGGAACATTTTTGTCTAGGAGATTGGCTCTCTCCCTTCAACAGATGATCCAAATGTTGGCACACCTGAGACCTGCTGGAGAAAACCAATGCTTCATCTGGAAAGTTACTTGTTACCAAAAATCTCTTGCTCAGCTGGGTCTTTTTTCCCCTCTTCATCCCTAGTGAAGTGCAAACCAAAGTGTCCATCTGTATTCGACTTGGTGAAATATGTTCACTCATATAATTTTCTTTGATCCACCTGATGAGGAAGACTTTGCCCCCAGCCATAACATCTGTGCACCTGCTGCTCTGCCCTCGGCCCCTCTCTCCCAGTAGAAGCCTGAATCACTACGTGCACCCTCCACTGAGAGCATGAGGCCCAGATTTGACTCCCCCTCTCATGGCTGCCTGGGCACTGCTTCACTTCCCACATCACACACTCGGTTAAATCCCATGGGGGTGGAGAGCAAATGGAAGCAGATGCTGCCCATGCTCCCTGCCAGACCATTCTCCTCCTGGCTTCCTCAGTGTGGCACAGTGGGTGCTGGCCTCAGGGCTGTTTCAACAGCTTCCCTCTGTCATTTCCCCTTCAGTGTTCATGGCAGCCACCCTTGGTCAACGCAGCTCTGAGTGGGGAAGGCATTTCAGAGCCTTGGACCAGAGGTACCTCCTGTCCTGAGGGCTGCACCCCCTTCTCTCTGAACTAAAATAGCAAAGAGAAGGACCATGTGGGCTTGGGGCCATGTAACTTAAGACTGTAGCCTCCTGCTAGAGGCACAAATATCTACCATTCTATGAATGATGCTGACACTAAGATTGTTTTTATTAACTGAAACATCCTCCTTGGAAAACACAGTCCACTTCATGCCAGTCCCATTTGTGTTTTAACTTCTCTAACCCTAATATTAAGTTTGACATGAGGACTTTTTAAAACTCCAAGTCCAGAGAATGGGCTGGTAGGTGTGAATTGACAAAACCACCTAGACTGGGGCACACCCTCCCAGGATGGATGACAGCAGGCGCTGCTTTGTCTGGGTGATCTTGCTTGTCTTTTGTCTGGTTGGCATTACTCCCAGTCAGTTACACACACATACACACACTTTTGGACTTTGTTTCCGTATAGGGGTCTAAAGTCTCTTGTGGAAAGAAGCAGACATCGATTGCTATCTAGTTAGTGTCTAGGGGATTTGATGAGAGTAGCTCAGTCCTTGGAGTCTGCTCAACTCTGCAAGCACAGATGGAATCTATGGCTGGTGAGCTCCACCGAGGCCTGGCCCCTGCGTGTGGACACAGCCAGCCCCCTCCTCCTGGTCTGACCAGGAGCTCAGGCAAAACAGCAGCCCAGCTTCTGGGGCCAGTAGCCTGTGTGTTTACTATTTCACACACATGTATGTAGTAATTACAGAAATCTGTGTAACTTGCAAAAGATTTATTATTATTTTCAAAATACGTATTAGAAACTATAAAAGGTCATCACATAAATATGCAATGAGACCTTCCCAACCGTGCTCTTTCTTAGATTACAAATAAAAATTAAAGCAAGTTGTGTGATTTCTCTGAATCCTGTTGCTGATGTTGAACACTCAGCATTGAGGCACAGATTCATTTAGAAGACATTAATTAAAGTTAACCTTTTACCTTTCAAATTTCTTGTTACATTATCAAAAACAGTTTTAAGCCAACATTAATTTTCATAGGTTTTCGATTTATAGCTAATTGATTATCTCATATTAAGTGGTATGAACCAAGTAGGAAATTAAATCCTATTTTATGTGCCTGAAAGGTCCGTAAGCAATGGAATAAATGAAAACATGAGAAAATAACAATTATTGGCTATTTTAATATATATCTTATTGTTCTTATTAAACATTTTAAAAGTTACATATATAAAAAGTATTTGAAATCTTGATTAGGTAAAGTTTGTTTGTTTCCCCACCCCCACCCCACCCCCGCCGTTGGTGGCAGCGACAGCCACTGCAGCCGGGCAGAGCGTAGAAAGGCAATGGGGTGGGTGTGCTATCCGGAGCTACACTGCCCACGGCGGGGGCTGGTTGGGGTGTTATTCCGGGCGTCCCTACTTTAAGTGTGCTATCCTATGCTGCGCTGCCCGCAGCCTGGTGGGGGTGCGGGTTGGGGCCATTATTGTGGTTACACTGCAGGCTGCGCCCGGATGCGGGGACTGATTGGGCGCTGACTGGTCCGGCTTTACTGCCCACAGTGGGGTGGGGGTGCTATCAGCGCTGCACTGCCCGCAGCTGAGGGCTTGTTGGGGGCGCTATCTGAAATGCCCGCCGCAGGGGATAGGTTAGGGGCAGTATCCGGTGGTACTGTGGGTGGGGGCGGGGAAAGGGGGGTGCAGGGTGGTGCTTGGAGGGGATGGTTTTGGGCGCTATTGGGGACCAGACTGCCCATGGTAGGGGGCAGGTTCGTTTTGCTATTGGAGGATGCACTGCCCATGGCAAGGGACAGTTTGGGTGTGATACCCCGCCGGTGGCAGGCGGGATAGTGGGGTGAGTTGTGCTATCTGGGGCTGCATTACTTGTAATGGGGAGCGGCTTGGAGGCCTTAAGGATTGGTGGCTGCACTATTCACGGAGGGGAGCAGGTTGCAGCGCTCTCCGGGGCGTCACTCCTGGCAGCAGGGGGTTGGTTGGGGGTCCTATCCGTGACTGCATGGCCCACAGCAGGGGGCAGGTCGGGGCAGTTAGCTGGTGCTGCAACGTCCCATGTGGGGACAAGTTGGGTGCGCCATTGGGTTCTACACAGTGGCGAGCGAAGGGAGGTTGTTAGGGGCGCTATCCCGGAGCCAACAGGGGGCGGTGAGTTAAGAGCGCTATCAGCGGGTACAATGCCTGTGGCGGCAGAGGTTGCAGCAACAGCAGTGGCCTCCCAAGAAGGAGCCTTCTTTCTCTCCCGGGACTCCAGACTCTAGAGCGCGCCCGCTTCCTGCTCCTGCTCCAGCCCAGCTAGCCCACAGAGTTTCCGCAGGAATACTGAGCACCGCAAGACCCCTATACCCGCGGTGGTTCCTGGGCCCGCGCCCTCTCGCTCTGTGTTGCGAAGACCGCCTGGGACCCCTAGGCACGCTGGAAACGGAGTAGCGGACACCACCGGGGACAGGGCTCTGTGGGTGGAGGCATCTGGATCCGGAACCTGTACTTGAGTGGGAGGGCTGGCTGGGTCTGAGTTCCTGCAGAGCTGCCGCCCACATCTGAATATGTTGCAAACAGTGCTGGCCTGGCAACCGGTGACACTCCACGCCCACCCTGACCCCCGCTTCTACCCGAGTAGCGGCAACCCCAGAGACAGATGCCTGGGTGGCAGAGGCTAAAGCCTGGCAGTTGGCCAGGCGACCAAAGGGCGGGAACTGGTCGCTAACCCCATCCCAGTTTCCATGGAGAACTGAGCCACCATGTCCCCTGCGCTGTTGGCGCAGGCTAAAAAGGAACCGACTCGCGGTTGGGCAGGAGGTGCACTTGGTGACCCTGAGGTCATCAGGTACCTGCCCTGCCAATCCCCGACGGTGCCCAAGCTGCAGCTGCCACCTGCACACGGGCAGCAACTGCCTGGCCGCTCCCAGCCCATGACGTCAGCATGCGGATCCTGGGGCCAGAGGCCTGAGTGGCAAAGCCAGATGGCAGGCTCTGCAACCCATCAGTCACCCCCATCCGCATCCAGGTAGAGTGCTCAGCATCTGTGTCAGGCTTCAGACCGCGTGGAAAAGGAGCGGACCCTCAGGCCTGGTGGGCTGTGCTCCATGCCCGCAACCTTGACGCCATCCAGGGGGGTTCTGCGCCTCAGCTGTTGCAGAAAACGGCAGAACTGCAAATTGCACATGCGCAGAGATGATGGAGCAACCCCTGACTCTCCGCGGCACTCACCCTTCCCGCACACCTGCCAGGCAGACACGGGGCCAGTGCCCGGAGTTCCAAGTCAGGCAGTCTGCACAGCAGCAGCACAGATACTGCTGCACAAAACCATCCCAGTTATCACGAAGAAGAGCCTCTCCCACGCGGCCCCTGCGTTCTTGGAGGAGGCCAAGTCAGAGCAGACCCTCGAGTGGGCGGGCGATGCACTTGACCCTGAGGGCATCAGGTACCAGGCCTGCCAATCCCCACTGGCGTCTGACCCGCAGCTGCAGCCTAGACGTGGTGCACAGACAGCAAGTGACTGGACACCCCAGGCCAGGCCCGCCCCCCAGCAGCGTGGATCCTGAAGCCAGACACCCAGGTGGCAAAGTCAGGTCATCCGCCCGCCAGCAGCCGCTCAGTTTCATCGCTGTGGGTACAGTGTGCCCAGCGCCAGGGCCCAGGATCTAGAGAGATGTCCAGGAGGAGCTCATCTTGAGGCAGGTAGGCTGTGCACTGGGGGACCCTAATGCCATCCAAGGGAAGCTCCGCTATCCCGCACCAGTGCCAGATCTGCAGCTGCAAACCGCGCAGTCGGGCACTGGCAGCGGTGAGGGCGGGAGGGGGAAGCAGCAATCCCTGACTCTCCATGCCTTTTCCACTACCTGATACTAGCCACACAGACTCCAGGGCCAGAGCCTCAGCCTGAAGCCAGGCCATCCGCGAAGCCACTCCGGTGGCCGCGGAGTGCCCTTGCCAGCACCGGATCTCCCTTCCCAGGAGGAGCGGGGCCGGCCGGAAGGCCATACAAGTCCTCCTTCTCAGGCCTGGCTGGCTGCGCGCCTAGGATCCTGGGGCCGCCAGGGAGAGCCCAGGAGAACCCGCGAGCCCAGTGGCGCCCGCCTGGAGCTGCAGCCCACCTGCCCGCGTGCGCAGCCAGGGAGCGGCTTCCGGAAGCCGGTTGGCCACCGCGGTGCAGGCGCGCGCCCAACGGCTTTGCGAGGCTCACTCGGTCTGAGAGGTCCGAGGCTGGGAGTGTCGCTGCTGAAGGCTGTGGTGGACCGGGCTGGATCTCTGATTTTGGAATACATTATAGATTTGGAACCGCGGACTGGGGGGTTGGATCGCGGATTTGGGGTTGGATCCAGACTTGGGGTTGGATAGGGGATTTGGGGCTGGGTCGGCGGGGGCGGGGTGGGGGGTGGTGAAAAGGTGACAGGGAGCTGCCCCCACTCAAAAGCCGATCGGTGGTTGGGGATCTGAGAAGTCACTACCATGAAGTTGTTTGGCTTCCGGAGCCACAGGGGCCAGATGGTCCTGGGCTCCATAGACCACGTCTACACGGGTTCCGGATACCGAATCCGTGACTCCGAACTGCGGAAGATCCACAGGATTGCTGTCAAGGGTGACGCCGGGGAAATGGAGCGCTGCCTGGCGCGCAGGAGCGGAGACCTGGATGCCCTGGACAAGCAGCACAGGTAGCGGGGAGGAGGCCTCAGTCCGGGGTGGGAGGAGGTCCCCAGGCCCGGCTTCCCCCCAGCCCCTGGGACCGGGCCTTGGAGGGCGCCGGGCACCCTCTGAGCGGCGAAGTCAAATGGACCCTCAGCTGTTTTCCCTCCCTCATAATTCCCTGGCTGGAGCAGTTGATGGAGAATTTGAGGGATTTAACTCACAAAGCATATACGGTGTTGTTATTTTTAATGAACACCTTTAAAACATGGTTTCTATACATTATAGGAGGTGCCTAAGGAGAGAACTCATTCCCCTATCAAAAATACCCTGAGTTATTTTCGGTAGTCAAGAAATTCTCAGATAAATCTGTCCGTTTTACATCCGTATCCACCTGTGTAGGTAGGTTCTTTACTGAAGGTTCTTAGAGAGCAACTTGGAAGTGGGAGGTGAGTTCTGTGTTCTCGAATGGAAAGGGACATTTTTCTCAAAATGTGAGCTCTTTCTCTGTTTGTCAGTTTTACATAGACCGAATGAAAATATCAAGGTTTTAACATTTTTGTGTGACACCTGCTGTCTTTCACTATTGTGATGATATTTTTAAAAATCTCATAACGGAGTGAAAAAAACACTTGCTCCTCTAGATAGCAAAATATGCTATTAATTTCTAAAATTAGTTGTTTACTAACAGCTGAAAAGACAGATGCATGGAACAGAATAGGAAACCCAGAAACACTGAAATGATGTAAGATATACGTAAGGATTGATGAGTAGGAAAAGATGAGTTATTAATGAAAAAATTCCTGCTGTTTGAGGAAAACTAATGAAATTTTGTGTCACAGACATGAGTTCCTGATGGAATGCAGACTGAAATTTTTACATGTGCAAATGAGTAAAGTACCAGAAGAAAACACAAACGCTTATTTTACAGGTACATTTTGACAAACACCTCCCTAAGAATAACCTCGTAAGCAGACATTCTGAAGGTTGATTTAGCAAACTAAAAATTAAAACTGTGTTTCAGAAAAAAAGTTAACAAAATAAAAGAGAGCTTACTTGAAATATTTACTATATTATATATATATATTTTTTTCAGATGAAAAGTATGTTTTCGTTTTATAGGGAATACATTATAGTCTTTATTATTATTATTTTTTTGAGTTGGAATCTCGCTTCTTCACTCAGGCTGGTGTCCAGTGGCACAATCCTGGTTCACTGCAACCTCGGCCTCCTGGGTTCAAGCAATTCTCCACCCTCTGCCTCCCAAGTAGCTGGGATTACAGGCAGGTGCCAGCACGCCTGGCTAATTTTTGTATTTTAGTAGAGAGGGGCTTTCACCATGTTGGCCAGGCTGGCCTCGAACTCCTGACCTCAAGTGATCTGCCTGCCTTGGCCTCCCAAAGTGCTGGGATTACAGGTGTGAGCCACCACACCCAGCCTATGTTGTTTATTATGTATGATAAGATACAGATATTACTGATATGTACACCACATATATACCACAGATATAATATGTTATATATATATCAGTTATATATACACATTAGATGAAAAGTTATATATACACATTCGATGAAAAGTACATCTTCATTTTACAGGGAATTCTTTCAAATCAAATCATCAAACACTGTAAAAGTAGGCCAAGTATCTTTCTCCAGATTTACAAGTTACTTTTGTATATAGGAAAAAATCCTTTTCATTTCTGGTATAAGAATTTAAAAGAGGAATCAAATAGTTTTCTATCCACAATATTTGTGAGGATGTTTTATACTGCTACTTAAAAGTTTAAGTTGCTGATTACTTTTCAGATAGATAATTTGGTGGTAAGTACTACATTTTAAAAATGTGTATGCCCTTTACTCATCAATTCCATTATACTAAAATGCCCTTAGGAAATAAAGATCCATGCATGTTAGTTTTCATAGCTCTTATTTTTAAAAGAACCCAGAGAATGGATCCTATAAATACATTTCAGTTGCATCCATAGGATGGAATAACATGTGACCATTGAAGGTGGCAATAGGTATAGAAGTAAGCTGATGTGTGAAGATGTATTTTGTTATAACCAGAGAGGAAAAAAAAATAGTTAAATTATACATACGCAAGCATACTATGATCTTCTTTTAGCAAAAAAAAAAAAAAAAAGTACAAATATGATGAAATTTGTAATTTCTGGGCATTTGCTTTGTTTTTAATTTTTTTTTTTATTTTGAGATGGAGTCTCACTGTGTCACCCAGGCTGGAGTGCAGTGGCCTAATCTTGGCTCACTGCAAGCTCCACCTCCCGGGTTCATGTCATTCTCCTGCCTCAGCCTCCTGAGTAGCTGGGAGTACCGGCGCCTGCCACCAGGCCAGACAAATTTTTTATATTTTGAGTAGAGATGAGGTTTCACCAAGTTAGCCAGGATGGTCTCCATCTCCTGACCTCATGATCCACTGGTATCGACCTCCCAAAGTGCTAGAATTACAGGCGTGAGCCACCACACCCTGCAAGTATTTGCATTTTAAATAAAGTTTTTTTTTTTTTCCTTTTTCTTATCTGTGATTGCTGCAGTGAGCATGTACAAAACTTCCAGTAAAAGTTTACTATTGGCCGGGCGCGGTGGCTCAAGCCTGTAATCCCAGCACTTTGGGAGGCCGAGACGGGCGGATCACGAGGTCAGGAGATCGAGACCATCCTGGCTAACACGGTGAACCCCGTCTCTACTAAAATACAAAAACTAGCCGGCGAGGTGGCGGGCCCTGTAGTCCCAGCTACTCGGGAGGCTGAGGCAGGAGAATGGCGTAAACCTGGGAGACGGAGCTTGCAGTGAGCTGAGATCTGGCCACTGCACTCCAGTCCGGCAACAGAGCGAGACACCGCCTCAAAAAAAAAAAAAAAGTTTACTATTAATGGAATAATCCTTGGGAAGAGAGAAATGTGAATCTTGCACTGACAAAAATAATTTCTTGCTTTCTACTTTTTATCATTATTGTGTGTATTGTTATCTTCTTTGAATGTTTAGCCTCTTCAGAAGTAAAAAGGGAATGTTTTTATATATGTTACCAGATTTTATTACCTATATATTTTATTATGCACATATGTTTTTCTTTTTTTTTCTTTTTCTTTTTTTGAGGCGGAGTCTCGCTCTGTCGCCGGGACTGGAGTGCAGTGGCCGGATCTCAGCTCACTGCAAGCTCCGTCTGCCAGGTTTACGCCATTCTCCTGCCTCAGCTCCCGAGTAGCTGGGACTACAGGCGCCCGCCACCTCGCCCGGCTAGTTTTTGTATTTTAGTAGAGACGGGTTTCACCGTGTTAGCCAGGATGTCTCGATCTCCTGACCTCGTGATCCGCCCGTCTCGGCCTCCCAAAGTGCTGGGATTACAGGCTTGAGCCACCGCGCCCGGCCACATATGTTTTTCTTATAGACTCATTCCACTTATTCAAACAATGGTAGATTAATTATTTCATTTTAATTGTATTCTTTAAAAATAAAAATAACACATATAAATACTTACTATTGCAAAAACATTGCTTTACAGGAGTTTATTTAAAAATACCGAACTCCCCAGCTATATTTATCCATTATTTCATTCCATTTATGTATGAAGCATAACCTGAGTACCTGTTATGTAGCAGACATACTCCACTATCTCTCAGGACCCTTCCATCCTTAAAAACTTCATGTTTACCTGCCCTGCCTGCACAAGTTGAGAGATTTACAATAGGAATATTGGGACTTCACCTCCTTGAAACTTCATCTCCCACCTTTGAAACAAAAGCATTTCTGAAGTTAGAAAATGGTAGAAGATAACCTTTAATTGCCCTTTCAAAAGTTTGTCAGTCTTAAATCCTAGTATTAATCATTAGAAAGTCTTATTTGCATATATTCTGTAAGTATAAGTATTGAATAAAATGAGCCATATGAATTCATTTGAATCGTGAGTTTCCTTTGACTTCAAGTTTTTTGAAAATCAAAGAATTAATTTGTTTAAAAAATACATGATTGTTATTTCAGTGCTCTTTCCCCATAGTCCCTTTAAGAACTGAAATGTATTTAAGTTTCAGTTACACACCTGGAACTGCCCTAGTGCTGAGTTACCATATTCTACTTAATGCAAGGTCTCATGGATTGTGTGATGCCCCAATATCTTATATATAAATCAGATAATTTTTAAAATGTTACCAATTAGAGTTATAAAAAAGCATGAATTATAAGCGGTATTCCAATGTCGGAGGTGTTAAACTGTGACCTACTCGTTAAGCCATCCTACAAAGTAGGTATAATTGTATCATTCTACCTAATTAAAATGTTTTTGTTAAGTAGTAATAATACTAACAATTGTAATATCTGACTGGGTGCAGTGGCTCACACCTGTAATCCCAGAACTTTGGGAGGCTGAGGTGAGAAGATTGTTTGATGCCCGGAGTTTGAGACCAGCCTGGGCAACGAAGTGAGGTTCTTACTTATTTTAAAATAAATAGCTGGGCATGCTAGTGCACATCTGTCATCCCAGCTACTCAGGAGACTGGGGATGGAGGATCACTTGAGCCCGAGAGTTCCAGGCATAGTTACATCATTGCACTCCAGCCTGGGCAAAAGAGTGAGACTTTGTCTCAAAAAACAAAAATCTTACAATTATTGAGCTGTTGTAGGAACTATTCTAAATACTTTACATAGCTTCTCATTTAAGCATCACGATGCTGTCCTGTGAGATAGATACTAATGTCATCTTTATTAATGAAGAAGTTGAGGCACAGAAAGGCTAAGCCATAGTTGGTAAGGGACAGGATTTAAAGTAAGACTCAAGCCCTAGTTGAACTGAATCTACAGACGGAGCTCTTTCTATTCAAATAGGCTGCTGTTGTCATTAAGGCAGTGAGCAATAAGAGCTAGTAAGTATTGCACTTTCTTCCAAAAAATTAAGTATTTGTTTTGAAGGCAGAGGAAAAGCATGCTATTCAATTTTTACAATGACATGAATGATGGTGTGTTTTGAGATGTTACACTACAGTTTCCTAAAAAGTCCTCTTGCTCTTGTAGAACTGCTCTACATTTGGCCTGTGCCAGTGGCCATGCGAAAGTGGTGACTCTCCTGATTAACAGAAAGTGCCAGATTGATATCTGTGACAAAGAAAACAGGACACCTTTGATACAGGTATATTAGAGCCAACTCTTTTAGCCTGACATGGATTTGATTTACATATATAGAATTAAAATGACTTGATCTCATTTAAATATAACTAGTTGGTGAAACCTGTGGAATGTGTATTTTGAATTCTTAGAATTTACAATCTGTTTCTTGGTCTAACACGGACAGGCTGTCCATTGCCAGGAAGAGGCTTGTGCCGTTATTTTGCTGGAAAATGGTGCCAATCCAAACCTTAAGGATATCTACGGCAACACTGCTCTCCATTATGCTGTGTACAGTGAGAGTACCTCACTGGCAGAAAAACTACTTTCCCATGGTGCAAATATTGAAGCACTGGACAAGGTATAGATCAATCAACTTTCTTTCCAAAATATTTGTTTTAACATTGACATAGGTAAGGGTCAATTTTTTATATTTGGAAGCTCAACCATTCCCTGAATGCAAATGTAAATTAAGTTATTTTGAAATAACTTAATTGTGTCAGATTTTGTTTTACATATTGATACTTTTAAAGAAGCATTCAAGGGCACAGCTTTATAAAATGCACTTTGGAAAATATTTGTGAATTTGTTAAAGGTAAAACCTTTTCAACTTTTTTTCTATGCAGGGTTATTCTTTTTTTTTTTTCCTAATTAGTGTAAAACAAGACAGGAAAGAAAATATACTCTGGAAATAGGCTTTATTTTAAAATCCAAACAAAACTAAAGCAACTTACAATAAATGGACATATTGCTGCTACTGCTAATTTTCTGAAAAATTGATGTAGCATTTCTCAGAGAAAAATGGGAAGGGAAAAGGAGAGCAATCAGAAATACGCAGGTCATTTGGAAATTAGGTAATGAAGGAAAATGCGAGGAAGAGTTTTTGTCACTGTTGTTGTTGTTTTTAGTTTGTTGTTCTTCCAGTTTATGTGTTGAGACAAGGTGCTCTTTAGCTTTGGGTCTAATAATTTTCGGTTTGAAAAAGAGAGTGAGGCCGGGCGCGGTGGCTCAAGCCTGTAATCCCAGCACTTTGGGAGGCCGAGATGGGCGGATCACGAGGTCAGGAGATCGAGACCATCCTAATACAGTGAAACCCCGTCTCTACTAAAAAATACAAAAAAAAAAAAACAAAAACTAGCCGGGCGACGAGGCGGGCGCCTGTAGTCCCAGCTACTCGGGAGGCTGAGACAGGAGAATGGCGTGAACCCGGGAGGCGGAGCTTGCAGTGAGCTGAGAGCCGGCCACTGCACTCCAGCCTGGGTGGCAGAGCAAGACTCCGTCTCAAAAAAAAAAAAAAAAAAGAAAAAAAAGAAAAAGAGAGTGAGTGAGTTGAAACTTGCCTAGAGATTAATTTTAGGAGGACTCTGAGGAAATCAGATTGGCAGTGAATATGTGGTGACGAAGTGAGAAAAACTTCAGCAGAAGCTGGAACAAATTATTAACTGACTTATTGCCCATCCTGGCAGAAAACCTTCAAGGTTCGGATACACTCCTGATTAAGAATCCCAGAATAGATAAGGGCAATATATAAATTTCTGTATCTTGAAAATGTAAGAAATCTCTAGAAGACTTGCCATTTGATAGGTGCCACATCCCTTCAAAGTTCTCCTGTTTGATGATATTACCCTGACTTATCCGTCTTTCTCTACATCTGTGACTGGGAAGTGAAAGGAAATATTGGCAATATCTCTCAGCTGACAGAATAACACCATTCCTTCCATCCACGAATCATTCACTACCATTCAGGGATTCTTTAGAAATTTGCGTATGGGTAATCTTTCAATAAGTAGAGGCTGACCCTGTCAGGATTTGATGTCCCTTTGTCACCATGCAGGTGATTATGTGTCAACAAATTCTTGTTACAAGTTGAGCTTTCTCAATTAGAATAGTAGCAAATCCTAAACTTTTACATAGTTGAAGTTGTATGATGAACTATGTCAGTATGCTTGTTAGTAGTATAGAGCTTTATCATAACCAAAATGTCAGTTTTAAACACTGAAATCCATGAAGTTAATAAGAATACAAATAGGAATTCTTTTAATAATTTAGTTTTAGCAGTCCTATGAACCAATGATCTATTTGGTTAACAATCTGGGAAAATGATATACAAATATGTTTTAAATGAATAAATGCTGGAAAAATTCTTGAAGCAGGTATTATGAGTCTTTTTAGCAATTTTTATTATATATGAGTGCCTCATATTTTGGTAAAACATATGATACTAGAGAAAGAAAATACTTTAAATGCAAATACTTGGATTATACACAACCATTTCATAACACATTTATAGTAACTATACAAACACAAGGGCTATATTCTAATGTGGTACAAAGATTTGTTTGTTTTCCTCTGTAAGTTGAATCAACATGTAAAATTTAGAAGACTTGTGTAGAAATCTGGACTTCAGGCTTATCCTAAAAAGTCAAATCTGGTGTCTCCTGAGTTTCTATCACTGTTTGATCTGCTGCAGAGATTGCTCCTTTATAGAAGGCGTGGATTCTCCAGTTTGCTATTGTGCCCACCTCAGTACTTCCCTTACTCTGGAAACCTTCCTTTGTCCTTGTAAGTATTTGAGTTTACAACTCCTATGTTATAGTACATTTTGACAAAGATGTCAAGATTTTTAAGTCAGTGTGTAGATTTGTTTATAATATATAGTCTATGGAGTATACAAATCCCTCTGTTATGGAGTTGAATTTTAGAATTTAGAAGTTTTTATAACTCCTTTTCTTTATATATACCAGAAATAATTATCTGCCTGTAAGAATGCCTAGAAGCTGGTTATAGTTGGATAATTTATGAATATTGCAGATATTATATCTTTGTCCTCAGCACCCTCCTTTAAAAATGCAAGTGATTTACTGGTTTTATTATGCCAGAAATAATTCATATGGATCAGTATGAGAACTTGTATTTATAAGCCATTATGTTGTTATTTCAGATTCATATTTTGCCTAAAATGAAAAATAATTTTAAATAGCCACTTAAGTGGAAGCCAATAAAAATGGATTTAAGAAGTAGAGCTGCATTAGTGTCCTGGGATCACCATTATAATTGAGAATAGTATTTCTTACTGAGCTTTGGTTTTTCAAATATTTGTTCTTAAGTTTTTTAAACCTGTCTCTCTTACACAGAACATACTGAGCTTTCTAACAGTAAAGATAAAAATCTATTCTCTTGTATTAGGAAAACACCATGGACTATTTCTAAGGCAAATAACTGCATTTGAAGCCAATCTCTCTTAATTCAGAGTTCATTTCCATAGTGACCCCTTTGGAGCAGGAGTGTCTGACATTGGCGTCTGGTATCCTGACACCATTGATAGAAGTGAATCAAGTAAGTTTGTACCACCCAGAGGAATCATCCACCTGTATTGGGAAGCTCTGGCAACTGTTTCTCTGAAACTCTTAATTCCTCAAATGTTAATGCTTGCCACAAACAGTATTGTGAAATGGGGATTAGGTAAAATTCAAGAGAGTTCTTGATTATTGGGTGTAAAATACAATTTTGCAATACTTCCCAAATGCAGAAGGTCATGGAGTCTTTCTCTTGGGGTATTATACTTCTGGTAAAGCAAATATTCTTTGGAATATAGTTTAAGAAACACTGCTTTAGAGATAATAATTTATTTCATTAATTTATGTAAAAAACTTAAAATATTTGCTACTATGTCTTAGGGTTTTGGGCTATAGAGACAAAAGTTACAGCCCTTGCCCTCAAGAAGCTCTTGGTTTCAGAGGGAAACAATGAAATTATTACAATGTAGCATGCCAAGTGCTGTGATCAAAGCAAGGATTCTTGGGACTGGTAAATGTTTAGTTAATTTTGGCAATGACCACAGTTAATCCCGGGAGACAGACGAGGGTTGTTTGCAAGGCAAAGAGCAGCACATCAGAAAGCACAGAGGAGTGAGAAGAAAGGGACTGCTTTTCATTTACTTCCTTTCTATTTTGTATGTTGAAGTTCAAAGAATCCTAGAGAAGATTTTCAGTTCAGTTGATAAATATGTAATTTTGTGAATTATTAATTTTTTCTGCTGTCTTATAGGACAATAATACTCCACTTTTATTCGCTATTATTTGCAAGAAAGAGAAAATGGTGGAATTTCTATTGAAAAACAAAGCAAGCGTACATGCCATTGATAGGCTGAGACGGTACAGTAGTTGTTGTTTTTAAAATAAAAGTCTGCGTGTTCTAGAGTGGTAATAGTCACTCAAGTCAGAAATATTAATAAGATTAGTGTAATTATTGGCATACAGTGAAAAATGTCACCACAGATAATCAGGTAGACCACAAATATTTAGACTGAGTCACATAAAGAGCAGTGTATAGTAGGATTAATCTTCTCTTATCAGATTTGTTATTTATAATCGGATGTTTTTGGTACTGTAATCTTCTATTAGCTAAACAGTTTTGTATTAGTTTTATTATTTTTTTTTTTTTGAGATGGAGTCTAGCTCTGTTGCCAGGCTGGAGTGCAGTGGTGTGATGTTGGCTCAGTGCAACCTCCACTTCCCAGGTTCAAGCGATTCTCCCGCCTCAGCCTCCCAAGTAGCTGGGACTTCAGGTGTGCGCCACCATGCCCAGCTAATTTCTGTATTTTCAGTGAAGACGGGATTTCACCATGTTGACCAGGATGGTCTTGATCTCTTGACCTCATGGTCTGTTCTCCTTGACTTCCCAGAGTGCTGGGATTACAGGCAAGAGTCACTGCACCTGGCAGTTTTTTTAATTTTAAAATGTGGACTTTTAGTTTATGACTACTTCTATTGTCATTGTTATTATTGTTGTTGTGTGTTGTTGTTGTTTTCAGCCTGCAGATAACTCTTATCTGACCCCTAGCTGATTAGAATTATAATGTATCAGAGTAGGAAAGCAATGGGGAAATCTTCATCTAAATCTTTCACTACTTTAGATGACTGACCTCAGCACAGTTTCTTGGCCATCAGAGGACTATAAGTTAGCAACTTGTATTATGTCATATGCCAGTGGGACAAGAGGCTTCCCTGTTGTCCCTTTCTTTTAGCCTTGGTGATAACTTACAAAGATGAACACTTGAGCACTGTAGATGCTTATAGACCCGAGCTAGTACATGCAAATGGTTATTACGTCTACACTGACAGATGGATATGAAATTGGTAAAGTGTATCAAACTAATTTTTAAAAAGTATTTATTAAAGTTCTTGAGTGGAGTTATTTCTTTGTTATTTTAAAACGGCGCTCATGCTTGCTGTGTACTATGACTCACCAGGTATTGTCAGCATCCTTCTTAAGCAAAATATTAATGTCTTCACTCAAGACATGCATGGACAAGATGCAGAAGATTATGCTATTTCTCGTCATTTGACAAAGAAAGTGTTTATGTCAAAAGACCAGTTGAGGCCAGGCGTGGTGGCTCAAGCCTGTAATCCCAGCACTTTGGGAGGCCGAGACGGGTGGATCATGAGGTCAGGAGATCGAGACCATCCTGGCTAACACAGTGAAACCCCGTCTCTACTAAAAAATACAAAAACTAGCCGGGCGGGGTGGCGGGCGCCTGTAGTCCCAGCTATTCGGGAGGCTGAGGCAGGAGAATGGCGTAAACCTGGGAGGCGGAGCTTGCAGTGAGCTGAGATCCGGCCACTGCACTCCAGTCTGGGTGACAGAGCAGACTCCACCTCAAAAAAAAAAAAAAAAAGACCAGTTGATACTAAATTGAAGTTTAAAATAATTGCAACTACGCCATCTTATACATTAGATAAGAGTTTATAGTTTGGTTCAGATGGTTTGAAATAGCAATGAGTTAGTCTACTTTTAGCCAGAAATCAAGCAGCAGCCTAGATTAGTTCGAAGCAGAGTGCAAGACTTTTTCAGGATTTTTACGACCTTTATCCCCAGTGATCTCAGTGTTGTCCATTTTATTCTAAGTATAATCCCCATGCATGGGATAAAAAGAGCCACATCTTTGATTTCTTTTCCTTTCCTTTCTTTCTTTTTTTATTTTTCTTTTCTCTTCTTCTTCTTCCCCTTCCTCCTCCTCCTCCTTTCTTCTTCTTCTTCTTCTTCTTCTTCTTCTTCTTCTTCTTCTTCTTCTTCTTCTTCTTCTTCTTCTTCTTCTTCTTCTTCTTCTTCTTTTCTTCTTCTTCTTCTTCTTCCTATTATTATTATTATTACTTTGTAGAGACAAGGTCTAACTCTGTTGCCTGGCTGGTCTTAAACTCCTGAGCTCAAGTAATCCTCCTGCCTCTTCCTCTCAAAATGCAAGCCACCATGCCTGGCCTGACTTTTCTAATTAGTTATTGGGTCTTGAAATGTCCAATGTAGCAGAAAATCTTGTATTGTCCCCTTGGGCTGTCTCCTGTGTCTTCCTTCTTTGAATTTTCCAAGAAGCTAAGGGGTTCCCTAAGTTCAAGGAAGACAATCTTTCTGTACAAGTCAGAAGAACGGGAAAAAAGGCCGTTCCGATCATTCTGTTGTTTCTATGGACTTGCTTGCTGTTTAGCTGCCATTGTAACCCCTTCTGCAATCTGATAATGATTGACTTTGCCACCAGGATGCCTTCACTGATGCAGACCCCCTACTTTTCATGGTGTTTCATATATAGAGTTCAAAGCTATGGTGTTTATTAGTTTATGTACTTATGGTCAGTCGTTGTTCTCGGCACCCTCCTCTGCCAGCTAGGCCTCCTAGCTTTGCCCACACAAATACTGAGAAATTTGATGCTTGCCCTACACTAAAAATCGTATTTGGAGCCCACCTCTTAGCTAGACTTAGCCTAGGCCTTCATGGTATGTTATCCTTTGAAAGCCATGTTTGTCTTTTCTTTAACCACTATTAGTTGGGATTGTTCTCCACAGTCAGGGATGTTCAAATCATGTTGCAGGGAGATCAGAGTTCTCTTTCCCTTTTGCTATCAGATCTGTACCTTGAGGCTTTTTATATCCTGTGCAGCAGCTTTGGTTAGATAGCAGAATGTTCCATGTTATCATTCCAGCAAGTAGTGGGATCAAACTTGCGGTTGGCCCCTCTGGCAATGTGTCTCTATAATCATGAAAATCTCTTGGGCTACTGGCAGATCTTCCTCAAGTTTTCAATGTATTTTAAAATTCTACCTCACAGGAAGTCATTCAATAAAATTCTCAGAATCTAAAGTAAGTCAGTTGGATTTACCAGAGCTAAGCCTCATCCGTGACTCATGAGTATCCATGTATGAAACAGGGCTTTGTGCTTGTTTCCACAGCACATATTTTAAAATTGGATCAGTACAGAGCAGATAAGCATGGCTGCTGCCTGGGGACGGCACCCAGATTCAGAAAGCATTCCATATTTTGCATAGTCCCGGAAAGGTCGTTTGACTGTTTGTTGAGTAGCTCCTAGGAAGCAGTGTGAGTGAAAACAAAACAGGAGACCCCCAATATTGAAACTGTGATTATCACTAGGAAAATATTGATGTCCAGTGATCTCTAAAAGGAGAATAGAGCTGAGTAATAATTAGGGGATGTTACATCTTGTTAGTCCATGTCTTGGAAATGAGAAAATGTCCACTTGCATTTCTTCATGGAACCGAAAAACAATCACAGCAGGGTTCTGTCTTGTCTGTTAGTTGGAGAGGACCGTGGAGATCCAGCATCCTAGCACAGATCTGCTGGCTCAGAGTTTGAAGAGGTAGAGAAGGAGTGGTAGTTGTCCAAGCCAGTTTTGGCACCTATTAGTTTTCTCTGCTTGGTGTGAATGATGAACTCAGTGGTGGGAGATAATTAGGTAATCTATTTTAATGAAAATATATATGTTTATAAATTTTGTAGTAAGTTATGAATTAGGTAAGATGCCCTGAATTACAAGCCACAATGAATAGAACTAATAACCAAAATTAGCACTTAATAACATCTTCTGAAAACTGTAACATTTGAATATTAGAACTTATAGAAAAACATACACCAAGCTTTATTTGGGATTCCAAAATGGTTTCAGGAATAAAGTTCAAGAAGAAATTTTTCCATTGCTTTACTATTTCTCTGAACATTTAAACATGTAATGTCATTACATCTTCCTAAGGTAGCAGAGTCCTTATATTTTAGAAGAAACCATGGAGTCTATGAGAAGCAACTTGTCTGAAAAGAAAATACCTATTGGTCACAGAGCGAGGACGTATTCTGAGTGCAGGAGATTTTGCATGATATCCAGCTAACTAGAGTTAATTGACTGACCTGTTTTTCCTCCATTTATGAGTACTTCCCTTTCTTTTATTCTTTAATTATAAGCTTAATAAGCTTGTAAGGTTTAAAAATTTGAAGTGTATGGGACGTTAAAATTCTGATATTAGGTCCAATATTGCCTTACATGGTTTTAGAATTTAATATGTTTGGTAAATTTTTTTTCTTTCAGTGTTAAAATAGCAATTTTATTTATTACTTTTGTATACGTAGAATTCAACAACAAATTTTGGAACATAAAAAGAAGATACTTAAAAATGACAAACCAGGTAAGACTTCTGATAGTGAATCTCTTATTTCTCTTGGTGGTCCTGCTCTTGATAAGAAAACAGAGAGTAAGATGTAAGATTAAGGTAGTGTTAATCAAAAAAGACCAGTTTAAAAATATGTGTAAATTGAATGTGTATATATGTATATACATATGTAAATTATTTTTAAAATTTAACAAGTTTGAAATTCAGATTTATTTAAGAAGGTAGTTGTAGCTAATTTATAATCTCAAACATTGTAGTCTGAAAAAAGTCATTTATGATCCCTAAAACCCTATATAATGTTTTTGCAGGAATAAGAAAAATGATTTTTAAGTTAGTATGTTGTATGTTTCCTCTATAGGCACATTATAACCAATTGGACTTGTTATACAAATGGAGCTTCTATTTCAGTTTTATAATAAATTGTTTATATTTAGTAAATAAAGAATTACAGTTGACCCATGAATAATGAAGGGGTGAGGGACTCTGATCCCTGTGCAGTTGAAAATCTGGTTTGAAATCTTGACCTCAAGTGATCCACCCACCTCGGCCTCCCAAAGTGCTGGGATTATAGGCATGAGCCACTGACCCTGGCCATCTTCTATTATTTATTTATTTATTTATTCATTCATTCATTTTTATTTTTTTTCTGGAGATCTTTGGATGCATAGACAGTGAATACTTCTTTTTTTTTTTTTGAGATGGAGTCTCCCTCTGTCTTCCAGACAGGAGTGCAGTGGTGTGATCTCAGTTAACTGCAACCTCCACCTTCTGGGCTCAAGCGATTCTCCTGCCTAAGCCTCCTGAGTAGCTGAAATTACAGGTGCCTGCCATCATGCCCACCTAATTTTTGTTTTTTTAGTAGAAAAGAGGTTTTGCCATGTTGGTCAGACTGGTCTTGAACTCATGACCTCAGGTGAAACCCCCACCTTTGCCTCCCAAAGTGCTGAGATTACAGGTGTGAGCCACTGAGCCCAGTTGTGAATATCTTTTTTAAATCAACAATTTTATTTCTCCCACATGCATAGCCTCCCCCATGATTAGTATTTTCCACCAGAGTGGTACATTTGTTACAACTGATGAACTTCCATTGACACATTATAATCACTCAAAGTTCATAGTTTACATCAGGCTTCACTCTTGATGCTGTACATTCTGTGAACTTGGACAACTGTATAATGATATGACATGTATCTATTACTGTAATATTATCGAAAGAACAGTTTCACTGCCCTAAAAATTCTCTATACTATGCCTGTTCATCTCTCACTTTCTCCCTAGCAACTCCTGGCAACCATTGATCTTTACTCTGTCTTCATAGTTTTATTTTTTTCAGAAGAGTACAGTGGATATCTTTTTGAATAGTTAAAAAATTAAAGCTCCATGGTAATTGAACATAGTCATTTAAGATGTTCCTTGTCTGTTTTGTTTTCCTTTTGCTTCTTTATCGCTGTAAAGAATGATATATGCTGATGAGATATACTTTACATACTCAGAAAACATGATTTGTATAGATGTTTTGGACATAATAGAAAGAGTTGAGGAAAAGGACACCATGCCGTGCCACACGGCACAAACTGGAGTATCTTGCTGTATGATGTGGGTCCAGATAGACTCTCTAGCAATGGAAGGGGACAAGCGCAAGGGGTTGGACTTTATAAAAGTGGAATGACTAAGTCTTTTATACTTACCTTCGGTTGGAAATAAGACCAGACAGTGAATGCTATAGGTAAATACACATGTTCCTCACTGATCCTCTTCCTTTGATGGATGAGGTTGACAACAGCCTACATTATGATGACATGACTCATCTACAACTAGATTCTGTCATGAGGGATGGTAAGGGAGTTTTGCTTGATGTGAGGTGAAAAGCAATTTTTTTCTCCTACTTGGGAGGGCAAGCATTGGAACATTCTGGTAGTAAAAGGGCGTTGATAGTTTTCTTTCTATGTATTTTTTGCATCAGATAATGCTGCCCAGCAGTTGGCCATACCTCCCCAGTGTTTCTTAAGCTTCTCTCTGAATATGGATAAGCTCTTAAAGGAGTGATGTTTCCAGTGGTTCTTTCTGTGGGAGGTAAAATGGCAGGTGAATTTGGGCCTTGTTATATATAGGGCAGAGCAAATAGCTACAACTAAGGAAACCACCCAGCACCTTCCCCAGAAGAGTATTAGCCAGAGTAACGCACCAATCTCTCTTCAGCTCTTCCCCACTGGCAGCTGGAAGGTCTTTGCAAGGATTCCTGTTTCTGGTCTGATTCCTACACTTTGCTGGCTTCTGGTGATAGGGTGTTTTATTCTAAACTGAACAGTTTGAACTGAACAGCTGGAGAGGTTGTGTTGTGCTATAACAAATTAAGTGCAGTAGTTCCCCTTAACTGTGGGAGATACATTCCAAGACCCCCAGTGGATGCATGGAACCACGAATAGTACTGAATCACAAACTGGTTTTTCCTATGTATACATATGGATGATAAAGTTTAATTTATAAATTAAATTAAATCTGATTGTGTCTGCAGATAGGGTGTGAGAATTGAATGGTGTCATCAGCAGGAATGATTCTTCCTTGTTTGGGTGAAAATATCTCCACACATTTGGTCACAGAAGCCTTCTTTGTTGATGATCCTTGCTATGGCGTGAGTTCAGAGAAAATCGTGTCAAGTATGTCTTTCCACACATGTAGTGGATAAGGGGTACCACTGTATACTCTGTTTTAACGGCCCTTCATATTTTGGTCCAGAAATCATGCTCTTTGACACTGTTGACTCATCACACCTGTTCTGCTAACAGTACCATTTTTGCTCAATCTCATAGGGTTTGGCAAAAATCACTTGTATACTGCAGTTCACTTGTAGATACAACGTTTTTTATAAACTTATTCTTCTTTCCATCTAATAAATACAAAGGGAAGAGTTCTTACTGCATTAATTACTTACCAATAGGTATAATTAATGTTAATTCTAGTAAAGTCCCAGGCACGTTCCCAAAGGAATGCTTTGTAATAAAGCATCAGTCTTTTGTTTTAAAAAAGGAAACCAAACCAAAACAAAAACAACAACAACAAAAACAGCATCTAAAGCATACACAAAAGTGTGAACATTTTTTCATGAAGGTACAGTCTTGCCATGTTTCCCGAGCTGGTCTCAAACTTCTGGGGTCCTCAAGTGATCCTCCTGCCTCATCCTCCCAAACACTTTAGAGTACAGGCCTGCAGTGCTGTGCATTCTTAATGCTTTTAATGTTCTGTACATTTATTATTGATTTAAAATGCATTTTTCTTTTTTCTTTAATAGATGTTGGAAGTTCTGATGAATCTGCAGTCAGGTAGGATTTTATAGATATAAACATTGATGTTAACTAAGGAAATAGAGATGGAAGAAACTAATATCTGCTGAGTGTTGTATTCTGAGCTAGACATCCTGCTATGTTCTATGCATTTATCATCTCATAAAGCCATCACAAAAACTGTGTTCCTATAACCTACTGTTTATTCAGTAAACAACTATGGATTAGAGCAGTTGATTGATTGCCTCATAATCCCATAGTTAACAAAGTAGGTGGCCCACAACTTGACCGTCAGTCTGCCTGCCTTCCAAATCCCTTCTCTTGCTCCTCAGCATAGATTGATAGACATCTGTGCAGCCATTAGATCAAGGTATAGGTCTGAATCAGATTAATCAGATTCATTAATTCAATTAATGTCTAAATTAATGAGAGTTTAAATACCTTAAACTCTCATTGAAAGTTGTTGTTAGAATGTGGTTAGTCCAAGAGTTTGTCCTAATAAATTTGACAATTTCAGTGATAACCAGTATCTTATTTTTACCATCAAAGGCTTTAGGGCAGATTTTACTTAGCTTTGGCCATAGGAGTGTAAGTTTTACAAAAGTAAGTTTAGGCGAGTCTTAGAGAGAAATGATTTGACTTCCCAGTTTGGTTTTCTGTTTAGTCCAGGAGTTCTGTTTCCTTCCATAATACTTTTTTAAGTTTTGTTTTCTTTTTTCCATGACTTTCCTAAAATCTTGTCTTGATTTTTAATGCTTTTCCCTCTGTTTTCCTCTGTGTTTCTTTTGTTCTATTATTTTTTACAAATTCTGTTGGCTATGTACTCCCGGTTTTCCTATAGACAGAATCAAGAGGACATAGAATTACAGAATGTTACGGAATCTTAGAATAAATTAAAATACCTCCTAGCATTTTTACCTGTGTTGAATATTCCAGTCAAGTGATTCTGTAGATAGAGAATCTGAGGCTCAAACAGATGAGTATGCTTTTTTTAGACATAGCAATTGGCAGAAATGAGATTTGAACTCATTTTAAAGCTCAGTACTCTTCCTTCTTTTTCTATCCTATTCACGTGTATTCTAATATTACAAACAGAAGTGAGTCTGGTGCACACAGTGGATAGAACGAGAATGGAATTAGCTGGCAAACCCAATGAAAGTAGATAATAATGGAATGAGCAGGGGAATGCCAAGTTTGAAGAGAAACAACACCGGATTGTGTAGGAGTATGGAGTCTTCACTAAGAGATGAAAATATTGGGGTTTATGACAAGTTTAATGAAGATAAATTATAAAGATGAAAGACACAAGAAATTTGGTAATTTTCATAAAGGCACATTAAAATAGAAAGTTCAAGGGAGCTCTAAAAAATTTGCTTTTTTTTTTTTTATCAAGGACTGACAAACTTGATGATTTTTACGGAAACATGCTAAAACATTTTGAGACACTGGGAGGAGTGTCTACAGCAGATAGAAATGTGTTATCATCTACTTCCATTCTGACTTACAGAGGGGTGGCTTAGAGCCCCTGGAGTACTAAGAGGCTGGAGACTGCTGAACTCCATAGATCTGTGGTACAGGACAGGTGCCTCCTTACCTCTGCCTTTGTTCCAAATTCACTGATGTCCTTCCCATGTCCATGTAGAGTGGGTCAGGGGCATGATTGTCTGGCAAATCAGTCATGGAGTTCAGTTGGGTAGTTGGCAGTGTGTCTGTGCTGTGAGAAGGTGACGGAGACTCCAGTTGGCTTGCTTTGTAGGACCAGGGATGTAGAGATCTTCTACTCCTGGTCATTTGAGACCATCCTTTCCGGAATCTGTGCTTTCATAGACTGAAGAGTTGAAGATTGGAGACTTCTATGGAGCCCTGCAGTAGCTCGACTACATCTTAAAAAAATAAAATAAAATAAGATAAAATCAAATAAAATAAAATAACCACTCAAAGTCCTTATATCACATTCTGAAATTTCAAATTTTGAAATGTTTATATTTAGTTGTTTAAATAATCATTGGAAGCTCCTGCATACCATGAGTTACTGGAGGTCAATAAACATACTTGTGTGTAACCTGGAGTGCCTAAAATACAGTCTTCTATGTAAGAAACATTTTAATTACTGTTTTTTGAGGTGGGGTTTCACTCTGTCCCCCAGGCTGGAGGGCACTGGTGAGATCTTGGCTCACTTTGATCTCTCTTTCCTGGACTCAGGTGATCCTCACACCTCAGTCATCCAAGTAGTTGAAATTATGGACCTATGTCACCATAGACGTGTGTCACCACTCTCAGTTGAGTTTTGAAGAGACAGGATTTTGCCTTGTTGCCCAGGCTGGTCTTTAGCCATTGGGCTTGAGTGTTTTGCCACCGCAGCCTCTCATACTGCTGACATTACAGATATTAGATGTTCAGGCTTAATAGTTGTTTAGTCTGAATAAAGAGACAAGTGAATTTTTATATAATAGAATGTTATAAGTAATATACCTAATGTATCTAATAATTGAATATTGTATTTAAAATATTGCTTAAATTTGTGTTATTGTTAATATTTAAAGTTATACAACTTTTGATGTGTTATGTTGAGGAATTATGCCATAAATAACAAGGAAATAAATTAGAAATAGGTCATCAGTAGCAAAGAGGGTTACAATATATTTTCTAGTATCATTCAACTGGAATCTTAACGTTGTGATTTTAGATTAACATTTCTTAAATGTTTTATTAGCCCCAACTCATGTTCTATTAAATATACTATATCAAGTTATACATTACCCTTTAGAGTTCTGGTGACAAATTCTTTTTCTGGGTGGAAAGTGGATGGAAAGTTCCAGATTTCTCTCTGTTATAATAATGTTCTTTCAGGTAGTGGTAGATGATCATATTTAGCTAATTGAATGTTTTAGAGTAATGAACTCTATCACAGAAATACTTACAAAAAACTAATTGAAGCGCATACATATTAATTAGTATTATTAGGGATATGAAAGAACAAAAGGCTCTGTTACAGATTTATCTCTCCATGTACTTTATTGTACTTCATGTTGTTTCTTTTCTTTCTTGGATTAAACTCATATTTCCTTGGCCAATTAGGCTTGTTTTTCATTTGTATTTCTCTTTACTCTCACATTTTAAATAGAAATTTTGGGGGATTCAGGGTCTTGCTCTGTTTCCCAGGCTGGGGTGTAGTGGCATGATCTTGGTTCACTACAGTCTCCACCTCTCAGGCTCAAGTGACCCTCCCACATTAGCCTCCCCAGCAGCTGGGATACAGGCACAGACCATCATGCCTGACTCCTTTTTGTATTTCTGTGTAGAGATGTGTTCTCATTATGTTGCCCAGGGTGGTCTCAAACTCCTGAACTCAAGCAATCCACCCACCTTGGCCTTGCAAAGGCTGGGATTACAGGTGTGAGCCACCATGCCTGGGCAACATTGAGGTTTATTTGAAGGAATTGATTAGGGTTGGGTGTGCTAGTGCACAATGGTTATCTCAACAGTTTGGGAGACAGAAGTGGAAGGTTTGCTTCAGCCTAGGAGGTTGAGACCAGCCTGGGCAGTATAATGAGGCCTTGTCTCTACAAAAGTAACAATAAATACATTAGTCTGGCATGATGGTATGCACCTGTAGTTCCAGCTATCAGGAAGTTGAGGTGGGAATATTGCCTGAGGTCAGGAGGTTGAGACCACAGTGAGTCATAATCATGCCTCTGCATTCTAGCCCTGGGTGACAGAATGAGACACAGTTTCATAATAAGAGAATGATAAGCATCTCTTGATGCAACTCATTATAATTTTTTAAGTGGAAACTAACTTGATATTTCCTTAGAATTGTGTCCCCAATAATGTGTCACAGCCTTTACATGCACCTTCCTATGAAAAAGGCAATGAGATACTTAATGGAAAAGGAGAAGGAGAAGGTGAGAACTGGATTTTATTTTAAAAGTCATTTAATGGACTGTTTCCTTTAGAATATGAGCACTAATATAGTCTACTAGCTAAAGAAAATGTCCTAATAACTATAATAAGTAAAATGGTGATAAGTTGTATCTCTAACCAAGGGTCAGCTATTGATTCTATTGGGACCATCACTGAAGGAGCTGAGTCATGAGTTCCATTTTAAGATACTCTAAAAACTGAGGCAAGTCAGGAGAGAGGGAGGAGGAAATGAATAAAAGAGAAAGAAAGAATGAAGAGGACAGAGTGTACATGGAATAAATATTTAAAAGCATATGAAGGTATATGTAATGGAAGGTAGTAAAGTCAAATTGATCTGTGGAAGAAGGAAGAAGAGGGTGTTAGAAATAGGAAAGAAGATAAAGTAAGCTTCCAGTACCAAAATGTGTCAGTAAATTAGAGTAACATTTTCCTACTCTTGCTGTCATCCTCACTACTGGGGAGGCATTAAGGATTGAGGTAATTTACCACACAGACCTGTGTTTTATCTACCATAGAGGAATATCACCGTAAATGGTCAGTCATGTATGGCTATAATTTAGTTTTATAGAAAATGGTGTAAATTCATGGGATAGTATCATATAGGCCAAATTAACATAGCTGAAAAGAATAGTGTTGGGTTATTTATGGAGAAGAAATTAAGTGGAGAAGGTGTCGCCTGATTAAAAGTTCATTGGAAACATTATGGCTTATAATATTGTATTAAATTCAGGGAAATAATAGGGAAGAAATTGATGCTAGGCCAAACAGGGCAATTAGGGTAAACCACTATGGAAGTACATCAGTGTAGAACAGGGGACTCAAATTGTCATGAATTAGTCGAGGAGCTTCTGGAAAGTGCACATTCTGATTCAGCAGGTATGGGATTCTGCATTTCTCATGAGTACTCAAGTGATGTTGGTGCTGGTGCTTGGTCACAGCCCTGAATAGCAAGGAAATAGCCTTCCTTTAGAGAAATCTGGAAAAAGAACCATTGGAGAGCAATTTAAAAACTAACAGATTCCGGGGAAAGCATTAATTTCCTTTTATTTCTTAGCATGATTCTAACCACAGGGGAAGGAGAATGAGATGAAAAGAGATTACAGGTGTATGCTACTGCTGAACACAGATGAAAACAGTGGTCGCAATAATCCATAAAAAGCAGTTAGTAAGGGAAGCAGGGGATGACAGATCTAAAAATCACCTTTTCAAAGGAAGAGGGATTGTGAAAGGACAAGGAGGGAGAAAAGAAAGACATTTGCTTTAAATGTGTCCCAGAGATTCTGGTATGTTGTATCTTTGTTCTCATTGGTTTCAAAGAACATCTTTATTTCTGCCTTCATTTCGTTATGTACCCAGTAGTTATTCAGGAGCAGGTTGTTCAGTTTTCATGTGGTTGAGTGGTTTTGATTGAGTTTCTTAGTCCTGAGTTCTGGTTTGATTGCACTGTGGTCTGAGAGACAGTTTTTTATAATTTTTGTTCTTGTACATTTGCTGAGGAGTGCTTTACTTCCAATTATGTGGTCAATTTTGGAATAAGTGCGATGTGGTGCTGAGAAGAATGTATATTCTGTTGATTTGGGGTGGAGAGTTCTGTAGAGGTCTATTAGGTCCACTTGGTGCAGAGATGAGTTCAATTCCTGGATAACCTTGTTAACTTTCTGTCTCGTTGATCTATCTAATGTTGACAGTGGGGTGTTGAAGTATCCCATTATTATTGTGTGGGAGACTAAGTCTCTTTGTAAGTCTCTAAGGACTTGCTTTGTGAATCTGGGTAGTTAGCTCTTCCTGTTGAATTGATCCCTTTACCATTATGTAATGACCTTCAGGCATGGGCAAGGACTTCATGTCTAAAACACCAAAAGCAGGGGCAACAAAAGCCAAAATTGACAAATGGAATCTAATTAAACTAAAAAGCTTCTGCACAGCAAAAGAAACTACCATCAGAGTGAACAGGCAACCTACAGAATGGGAAAACATTTTTGCAATCTAATCCAGAACCTATAAAGAACTCAAACAAATTTACAAGAAAAAAACAAACAACCCAATCAAAAAGTGGGCAAGGGATACGAACAGACATTTCTCAAAAGAAGACATGCATACAGCCAACAGACACATGAAAAAATGCTTGTCATCACTGGCCATCAGAGAAATGCAAATCAAAACCACAATGAGATACCATGTCACATCAGTTAGGAAGGCATTAAAAAGTCAGGAAACAACAGGTGCTGGAGAGGATGTGGGGAAATTGGAACACTTTTACACTGTAGGTGGGATTGTAAACTCGTTCAACCATTATTGAAAACAGTATAACGATTCCTCAAGGATCTAGAACTAGAAGTACCATATGACCCAACCATCCCGTTAGTGTGTACATACTCAAAGGATTATAAATCATGCTGCTATAAAGACACATGCACAAGTATGTTCATTGTGGCACTATTCACAAGAGCAGAGACTTGGAATCAAACCAAATATCCACCAGTGACAGACTGGATTAAGAAAATGTGGCACATATCACCATGGAATACTATGCATCCATAAAAAAGGATGAGTTTGTGTCCTTTGTAGGGACATGGATGCAGCTGGAAACCATCATTCTCAGCAAACTATCGCAAGAACAGAAAACCAAACACCGCATGTTCTCACTCATAGGTGGGAAATTTTCAATGAGATTACTTGGACTCGGGAAGGGGAACATCACACACTGGGGCCTATTATGGGGGGGATTGCACTGGGAGTTATACCTGATGTAAAGGACGAGTTGATGGGTGCTGACGAGTTGATGTGTGCAGCACACCAACATGGCACAAGTATACATATGTAACAAACTTGCACGTTATGTACACGAATCCTAGAACTTAAGGTATAATAATAATAAAAAAATTAAAAATTTTCAAAAAAAGAAAGACATTTCCTGGGGTCTTGGGAGGTAAAGCCAAGTAAATTGGCGACGACTCACTTCCAGTTGCTTCGGCATATGCCCAGTCTCACGAGAGAGGTTACTGCTGTGAAGAGTACTGGAGGCAGGAGGGAGCACCAGACTTGGGGCAAACTGCAGCAGCTCATATCACTTCATAACTGTCAGGCCTCCGAAAGAAGTTTCACTGACATGAGTGAATAAGATGTGATTAAGTTACATATAGATCCTTTGGCTAATTTTTTTTTGAGACAGCCAGTTATTTGATATGATAGCTGTTTTATAAATGTCCTTTACAGTGTAAGATAATATACCAAACTTAGTTAATTTTAGATGCAATCATATTATAAAATTCATTCTATGCATACCAAAATTCTCATTTTCAATAAATACTGCACTGACTTTGCTATATAAAAGTGTATTCATACCCAGCAAGTGTGTGGTATTTCAGTGTTTTCTTTTTTGATAAATATTTTGATATTTGAACCTGATTCTACATGGTTTATTTGATGTGTTTTATGGACCACCTGGTATGAGTGGATCAAAGAGCTCTAATTCAATTCCAAACAAGGGGATAGGAGAAATGTAGGTGCTGCAGTAACCCATGTGGTCATAGGAAAAGTGAATATTTTGTTTAGCTGTGATTTCATAAGTGTGTATCCCAGCTGATCAATTTAGAACACTGTCTTTGATGAGAGGTGAATTGCACGTTCACCTGAACTGTCATCTCAACTGTGTATTTCCTCGGCAACAGGACATGGGGAATTTATCTGTAGTGTGCTGGCAGCAACGCCTCTGATGTGTTGAGTAAAAATACTCTGTACCTTCACCCTCAGCCTTGACATTGATACACTCAGGTTGGATTTCCTCATCTGTTTAATGGTCTCTTTTCTCCTCATCAGCCCACGTGTTTACAGTGATATCCATGCTTTTCTGTTTTAGGTATAGGCCTTTGAAACATAATCTCATTATTGATATGTAAAGAGTGAGTTTTAGGAATCCTATATTCCTATTTTCCTCATTATATTTCTGTCATGTTTCTGTCCTAGGCAAGGAAAAGAAGAAGTCGAGAAGTACCCTCAAAACCTTAAGTAATTATTGTCATAGTCAGGCATGAGAACTCAGCTTGATAGTAACACTGCCTGAATGTTTGGTTGGCCCTGTCATACTTACATATAGTTGACGACATATCCCCTTTGCTTTGTAGGGTCTTTTGCACCACATCCTTCCTTGAAGATAATTAATTATGTCTATTTTTTGAAGCACTAACTCCATATTGTATAAAATATATATGATTTATGAATCATTTTCTTTTTAAAACCCATTCAGCCTAGCACTAAAATGGAAGATCCTGCTGTGAAAGGGGCAGTAGAAAGAAAGAAAGTACAGACCTTGAGAGAAGGTACGTTTTCAATACAAATAGAATGCTAGGAATAAGTGCATTAAATGATGGAAGTGCTCACACTATTCCTACCACTTACTCTATTTGTTCAAAATTAAATGGAAGGCATTGACATAAATGTTATTGTTGGTATTCATATATGAATAAAAATAAATTTAGAAACCACAAAAATATTTTTTTAACTATACTTTAAGTTCTAGGGTACATGTGCATGACGTTTATATCATGTATAACTCCCCAATGCAATCCCTTCCTACTCCCCCCTCCCCATGATAGGCCCCAGTATGTGATGTTCCCTTCCCGAGTCCAAGTGATCTCATTGTTCAGTTCCCACCTATGAGTGAGAACATGCGGTGTTTGGTTTTCTCTTCTTGTGATAGTTTGCTAAGAATGATGGTTTCCAGCTGCATCCATGTCCCTACAAAGGACGCAAACTCATCCTTTTTGATGGCTGCATAGTATTCCATGGTGTATATGTGCCACATTTTCTTAATCCAGTCTGTCACAGATGGACATATGGGTTGATTCCAAGTCTTTGCTATTGTGAATAGTGCCGCAATAAACATACGTGTGCATGTGTCTTTGTAGTAGAGTAATTTATAATCCTTTGGGTATATACTCAGTAGTGGGATGGCTGGGTCATATGGTACATCTAGTTCTAGATCCTTGAGGAATCGCCATACTGTTTTCCATAATGGTTGAACTAGTTTACAATCCCACCAACAGTGTAAAAGTGTTCCTATTTCTCCACATCCTCTCCAACACCTGTTGTTTCCTGACTTCTTAATAATTGCCATTCTAACTGGTGTGAGATGGTATCTCATTGTGGTGTTGATTTGCATTTCTCTGATGGCGAGTGATGATGAGCATTTTTTCATGTGTCTGTTGGCTGTATGGATGTCTTCTTTTGAGAAATGTCTGTTCATATCCTTTCCCCACTTTGTGATGGGGTTGTTTGTTTGTTTTTTTCTTGTATAATTGTTTGAGTTCTTTGTAGATTCTGGATATTAGCCATTTGTCAGATGAGTAGATTGCAAAAATTTTTTCCCATTCTGTAGGTTGCCTGTTCACTCTGATGGTAGTTTCTTTAGCTGTGCAAAAGCTCTTTAGGTTAATTAGATCCCATGTGTCAATTTTTGCTTTTGCTGCCGTTGCTTTTGGTGTTTTAGACATGAAGTCCTTGCCCATGCCTATGTCCTGAATGGTACTACCTAGATTTTCTTCTAGGGTTTTTATGGTATTAGGTCTAACATTTAAGTCTCTAATCCATCTTGAATTAATCTTCGTATAAGGGGTAAGGAAAGGATCCAGTTTCAGCTTTCTACTTATGGCTAGCCAATTTTCCCAGCACCATTTATTAAATAGGGAATCCTTTCCCCATTTCTTGTTTTTCTCAGGTTTGTCAAAGATCAGATGGCTGTAGATGTGTGGTACTATTTCTGAGGACTCTGTTCTGTTCCATTGTTCTACATCTCTGTTGTGGTACCAGTACCATGCTGTTTTGGTTACTGTAGCCTTGTAGTATAGTTTGAAGTCAGGTAGCGTGACGCCTCCAGCTTTGTCCTTTTGACTTAGGATTGTCTTGGCAATGCGGGCTCTTTTTTGGTTCCATATGAACTTTAAAGCCGTTTTTTCCAATTCTGTGAAGAAACTCATTGGTAGCTTGATGGGGATGGCATTGAATCTATAAATCACCTTGGGCAGTATGGCCATTTTCACGATATTGATTCTTCCTATCCATGAGCATGGTATGTTCTTCCATTTGTTTGTGTCCTCTTTGATTTCACTGAGCAGTGGTTTGTAGTTCTCCTTGAAGAGGTCCTTTACATCCCTTGTAAGCTGGATTCCTAGGTATTTGATTCTCTTTGAAGCAATTGTGAATGGAAGTTGATTCCTGATTTGGTGCTCTGCTTGTCTGTTACTGGTGTATAAGAATGTTTGTGATTTTTGCACATTAATTTTGTATCCTGAGACTTTGCTGAAGTTGCTTATCAGCTTAAGGAGATTTTGGGCTGAGACGATGGGGTTTTCTAAATATACAATCATGTCATCTGCAAACAGGGACAATTTGACTTCTTCTTTTCCTAACTGGATACCCTTGATTTCTTTCTCTTGCCTGATTGCCCTAGCCAGAACTTCCAACACTATGTTGAATAGGAGTGGTGAGAGAGGGCATCCCTGTCTCATGCCAGTTTTCAAAGAGAATTTTTCCAGTTTTTGCCCATTCAGTATGATATTAGCTGTGGGTTTGTCATAAATAGCTCTTATTATTTTGAGGTACGTTCCATCAATACCGAATTTATTGAGCGTTTTTATCATAAAGGGCTGTTGAATTTTGTGAAAAGCCTTTTCTGCATCTATTGAGATAATTATGTGGTTCTTGTCTTTGGTTCTGTTTATATGCTGGATTACGTTTATTGATTTGCGAATGTTGAACCAGCCTTGCATCCCAGGGATGAAGCCCACTTGATCATGGTGGATAAGCTTTTTGATGTTCTGCTGAAGCCGGTTTGCCAGTATTTTATTGAGGATTTTTGCATCGATGTTCATCAGGGATATTGGTCTAAAATTCTCTTTTTTTGTTGTGTCTCTGCCAGGCTTTGGTATCAGGATGATGTTGGCCCCATAAAATGAGTTAGGGAGGATTCCCTCTTTTTCTATTGATTGAAATAGTTTCAGAAGGAATGGTACCAGCTCCTCCTTGTACCTCTGGTAGAATTCAGCTGTGAATCCATCTGGTCCTGGACTTTTTTTGGTGGTAGGCTATTAATTGTTGCCTCAATTTCAGAGCCTGCTATTGGTCTATTCAGGGATTCAACTTCTTCCTGGTTTAGTCTTGGAGAGTGTAAGTGTCCAGGAAATTACCCATTTCTTCTATATTTTCTAGTTGATTTGCGTAGAGGCATTTATAGTATTCTCTGATGGTTGTTTGTATTTCTGTGGGGTCGGTGGTGATATTCCCTTTATCATTTTTTATTGCGTCTATTTGATTCCTCTCCCTTTTCTTCTTTATTAATCTACCTACCGGTCTGTCAATTTTGTTGATCGTTTCAAAAAACCAACACCTGGATTCATTGATTTTTTGGAGGGTTTTTTGTGTCTCTATCTCCTTCAGTTCTGCTCTGATCTTAGTTATTTCTTGCCTTCTGCTAGCTTTTGAATGTGTTTGCTCTTGCTCTCTAGTTCTTTTAATTGTGATGTTAGAGTGTCAATTTTAGATCTTTCCAGCTTTCTCTTGTGGGCATTTAGTGCTATAAATTTCCCTCTACACACTGCTTTAAATGTGTCCCAGAGATTCTGGTATGTTGTATCTTTGTTCTCATTGGTTTCAAAGAACATCTTTATTTCTGCTTTCATTTCGTTATGTACCCAGTAGTCATTCAGGAGCAGGTTGTTCAGTTTCCATGTAGTTGAGCGGTTTTCATTGAGTTTCTTAGTCCTCAGTTCTAGTTTGATTGCACTGTGGTCTGAGAGACAGTTTGTTATAATTTCTGTTCTTGTACATTTGCTGAGGAGTGCTTTACTTCCAATTATGTGGTCAATTTTGGAATAAGTGCGATGTGGTGCTGAGAAGAATGTATATTCTGTTGATTTGGGGTGGAGAGTTCTATAGATGTCCATGAGGTCCGCTTGGTGCAGAGATGAGTTCAATTCCTGGATATCCTTGTTAACTTTCTGTCTCGTTGATCTGTCTAATGTTGACAGTGGAGTGTTGAAGTCTCCCATTGTTATTGTATGGGAGTCTAAGTCTCTTTGTAGGTCTCTAAGGACTTGCTTTATGAATGTGGGTGCTCCTGTATTGGGTGCATATATATTTAGGAGAGTTAGCTCTTCCTGTTGAATTGATCCCTTTACCATTATGTAATGGCCTTCTTTGTCTCTTTTGATCTTTGATGGTTTAAAGTCTATTTTATCAGAGACTAGGATTGCAACCCTTGCTTTTTTTAGTTCTCCATTTGCTTGGTAGATCTTCCTCCATCCCTTGATTTTGAGCCTATGTATGTCTCTGCATGTGAGATGGGTCTCCTGAATACAGCAGACTGATGGGTCTTGACTATTTATCCAGTTTGCCAGTCTGTGTCTTTTAATTGGAGCATTTAGTCCATTGACATTTAAGTTAATATTGTTATGTGTGAACTTGATCCTGTCATTATGATATTAACTGGTTATTTTGCTCATTACTTGATGCAGTTTCTTCCTAGCCTCGATGGTCTTTACATTTTGGCATGTTTTTGCAATGGCTGGTACTGGTTGTTCCTTTCCATGTTTAGGGCTTCCTTCAGGGTCTCTTGTAAGGCAGGCCTGGTGGTGACAAAATCTCTAAGCATTTGCTTATCTGTAAAGGATTTTATTTCTCCTTCACTGATGAAGCTTAGTTTGGCTGGATATGAAATTCTGGGTTTAAAATTCTTTTCTTTAAGAACGTTGAATATTGACCCCCACTCTCTTCTGGCTTGTAGAGTTTCTGCCCAGAGGTCTGCTGTTATTCTGATGGGCTTCCCTTTGTGGGTAACCCGGCCTTTCTCTCTCGCTGCCCTTAAGATTTTTTCCTTCATTTCAACTTTGGTGAATCTGGCAATTATGTGTCTTGGAGTTGCTCTTCTGGAGGAGTATCTTTGTGGCGTTCTCTGTATTTCCTGCATTTGAATTTTGGCCTGCCCTACTAGGTTTTGGAAGTTCTCCTGGATGATATTCTGAAGAGTGTTTTCCAACTTGTTTCCATTTTCCCCCTCACTTTCAGGCACCCCAATCAGACGTAGATTTGGTCTTTTTACATAATCCCATACTTCTTGCAGGCTTTGTTCAGTTCTTTTTCTTCTTTTTCTTTTGGTTTCTCTTCTCGCTTCATTGCATTCATTTGATCCTCAATCGCTGATACTCTTTCTTCCAGTTGATCGAGTCGGTTACTGAAGCTTGTGCATTTGTCACGTATTTCTCGTGTCATGGTTTTCATCTCTGTCATTTCGTTTATGATCTTCTCTGCATTAATTAGTCTAGCTGTCAATTCTTCCACTTTTTTTTCAAGATTTTTAGTTTCTTTGCACTGGGTACGTAATTCCTCCTTTAGCTCTGAGAGGTTTGATGGACTGAAGCCTTCTTCTCTCATCTCATCAAAGTCATTCTCTGACCAGCTTTGATCCGTTGCTGGCGATGGGCTGCGCTCCTTTTCAGGGGGAGATGCGCTCTCAAATTTTGAATTTCCAGCTTTTCTGCCCTGCTTCTTCCCCATCTTTGTGGTTTTATCTGTCTCTGGACTTTGATGATGGTGACGTACTGATGGGGTTTTGGTATAGGTGTCTTTCCTGTTTGATACTTTTCCATCTGACAGTCAGAAGGACTGTCTGTTGGTCTGTTGGAGATTGCTTGAGGTCCACTCCAGACCCTGTTTGCCTGGGTATCAGCAGCAGAGGTTGCAGAAGATAGAATATTGCTGAACAGCGAGTGTACCTGTCTGATTCTTTCTTTGGAAGTTTCCTCTCAGGGGTGACGCTACCGTGTGAGGTGTGGGGTGTCAGACTGCCCCTAGTGGGGGATGTCTCCCAGTTAGGCTACTCAGGGGTCAGGGACCCACATGAGCAGGCAGTCTGTCCATTCTCAGATCTCAACCTCCGCGTTAGGAGATCCACGGCTCTCCCCAAAGCTGTCAGACAGAGTCGTTCGCGTCTGCACCGCCCTCGCTCTTTCCCCTAATAGACTGCAGCTGTGCGCTGTCTCCAGAGGTAGAGTCTACAGAGACAGGCAGGCTTCCTTGAGCTGCTGTGAGCTCCACCCAGTTCGAGCTTCCCAGCAGCTTTGTTTACCTACTTAAGCCTCAGCAATGGCGGGCGCCCCTCCCCCAGCCTCGCTGCTGCCTTACGGATAGATCGCCGCAGACGGCTGTGTTAGCAGTGAGGGAGGCTCCGTGGGCGTGGTACCCTCCCGGCCAGTTGTGGGATATATTCTCCTGGTGTTCCTGTTTCCTTAAAGCGCAGTATTGGGGTGGGAGTTACCCGATTTTCCAGGTGTTGTGTGTCTCAGTTCCCCTGGCTAGGAAAAGGGATTCCCTTCCCTCTTGCGCTTCCAGGTGAGGCGATGCCTCGCCCTGCTTCAGCTCACGCTGGTCAGGCTGCAGCAGCTGACCAGCACCGATTGTCCGGCACTCCCTAGAGAGATGACCCCAGTACCTCAGTTGAAAATGCAGAAATCACCGGTCTTCCGTGTCGCTCGTGCTGGGAGTTGGAGACTGGAGCTGTTCCTATTTGACCATCTTGCTCCACCCCCACAAAAATATTTTTAAAATGTAAGCTTTAACTCAGATGTTTCTCTTTTAATATTTTGAATAGAATAAAATTTTCAATGTGAAATTTTTGTACTTGTCAGGGATTCAAAACAGTGAATTTAGAGACTCTAAGTTATTTCCAATGAGTTATGTGCTGGTTGGAGTTCTGATCTTTACCGAGAGGAAGGATTTACTTATTAACTTGTCAGTTTCTGTTTTAACTTTAGAGGCTTGCTGCTAGTGTCATTACACTGATGATCTAAAGCCAATCAGATGTTCCAATGAGCAGACTGTGCGTGTAGATGTATGCATAGGTGTGTGTATGTGTGAGTTTGTGGCATCTTCGATTATTAAAAATGAGGAAAGTAATGATTCATTTATAACTGGTAGACAGTCTTTTAAAACTTATTTTGAGACTTTTCGGTGTTAAGGTTTTTAAAACGTGATTGCATACAGGCTACCGACATCGTAAATTGCTTGTTTTTCATTTCAATGCCCTTTTGAAATCTTTGACTATACTGTGATGCTCAGAAGTAATGTGCAGAATGTTTTCTTTGTGTCCTAAAATGCTACATGAGTGGTTCTACACTTTACATACCTTTCTGCCACTTTCTTTGGTGTGTAATATTTTCCAGATGCATCCACATTGATATGATTATCTCTGGTTTAACTCATTTTACACTTTTCATTGTATTCCCTTATACCAGTTTACCACTTTCAGTTAGACTCTCCTGTTGCTGATAAATGAAAAAAGAAAGAAAAATAGAAATGTCAGATTAAAAGGGCTTTTTAAAATCAGTTTGTATCTATTAATATTTACTGTATGAGAGTTTAAAGCTGCAAAGTTCAGAATACAAGCATGCACCACCATATTTTATAAGTGGCCTTAGAACTGTGACTCATGAGCCTTTAGCCTATGAAGTTAGGACAATTCACTTCTCTGAGGAAGAGTGCTGCACTGTTCTTGGAAAAGTAAATTGAAAATAGCAAGTGGCATTGTCTTATTTGACGTCGTGGACACCCTTGAATGAACCTGAAGCTCCAGGGATAGTAAAATCAAAATTCAGAAATAATGTTTTGAACAGTATATCTAGTTTGTGAAAGTTCAGTGATCATGAGCCCTTGATGGCCAAATGACCTTTCAAGTTTCACTTCTGCATTTTTTGCTCTTTTCCTTGACTTGTCCTAAAAGCTAAAATTCAACTGTTTTATTGATACAGAAACCAGGAATATAACTTTTAAAATATATTTGTGTCCTATCTCATGACGTTGTGTACTCCAGATTTCGTGTGAACATAGACTTATTTTTATAATGGAAAAATTAGGTCTTTTGTTGTGTTTTTGAGACAAAGTCTTGCTCTATCACCAAGGCTGGAGTGCAGTGGCTCAGTATTGGCTCATTACAACCTCTGCCGCTTGGGTTCAAGCAATTCTCCTGCCTCAACCCCTTGAGTAGCTGATATTACATCCACGTGCTACCACACCCTTCTAATTTTTCTATTTTAGCAAAGATGGTGTTTCTCCATGTTGGCCAGGCTGCTCTCAAACTCCTGACCTCAGGTGATCTGCCCACCTCAGCTTTCCAATGTGCTGGGATTACAGGCGGGATCCACGGTGTTGGCTACAGATAAGATTGTTAAGGCTATTCTATTTTATACAAATCTTTGATCTATATTTAAGGTTTCACATGTGAATTCTGAAGGTATTCATGCATTGAGAGAAGATCATCTTGGTTAAATGAAGGCAGTTTTAAATTTAATGTATATTCATTATAATTATTTTTGAAGATTTGTCTCTGGTACACAGAAACATGCAATGATGTCATGTGTTTATTCTCAAAGTTAGGTATTCAAATATTTTCTTATCACTGAAGAATCTTAATTATTAATAAATTTCTCATGGAAAACAACATACATAATAGAGATCGTTGAGTGATTCAAAGTAAATTGTAGTAAATAACAGAAGCTTAAAAGAAGGTAAATAAACCTGTTTGAGTTGATAGCAATTACAAGACTTGTAAAATACATTAGACCATGAGGGAGTAGTGTGTTTGTGGGGTAGATGACAGCATGGTACTGCTTCAGGGAAGAAAGAATTTTGACACTTTATTACAATTTGTATTACTATTTACATTCTAAAGAATAAAAATATTATTTTCAGATATTTTAGATTATGTTTCTACTAGTTGAATCATCAACTGTAAGACTTTTCAAAGATTTGGGAAATTGTGAGTTTATGATAAACGTCTATCATTATCATAGGTAATGCTTTCTCTATGTTGCCCAGTTTCGAAACTCTGTCTTTGAAGGATGTGGGAAGGGATATTTAGTGACGCCCTGAGGCTTGTGGTGTGCAAGGAATCGTCTTCTGATGAAACCTGTAGAGAAATTTTCTGAGCAACTGCCTTGCGATGTGTGTATTCCTCTCATAGAGTAAAACCATTCTTTCAATTGAACAGCTTGAAATCACTGTTTTTGTGGAATCTGATTGAGGACATTTGGGAACGATCCTTAGAACATGGAGAAAGAAATATCCTCTGGTAAAATCCAGAAGGAAGCTTTCTGTGAAACTGTTGACTTAATGGCTCTCATTCATTTAATCCCCTCTTTTCACTGAGCAGTTTTCTAACCCTGTGTATGCTTAGCTTGTGACGGGATGTTCGGGAGCACTTTGAGTCTTACGTTGGAAAAGGAAATCTGTCAGACCAAAACTGGAGAGAAGCTTTCTGAAGGACTGCCTTGTGACGTGTGCATTCCACTCACACTGTTATACCTCTCTTCTCATACAGCGTCAGGGAAACCCTTTCGGAGAAACAGGTACCAAGTGATATTCGGGAGTATGTTGGTGCCGACGGTGAAAAGGAAAATAGCCTCAGACTAACACTGGAAAAAGCTTTTTAGGAAACTACTCCGTGATATGTGTAATCAGCTCACATATATAATGCCTTCTTTACATTACACAGCTTGGAAACTGTCATGGACGGATCCACAAAGGGACCTTCGGGAGCACTTTGAGGACTATGGTGAAAAACGAAATATCTTCAGATCAGAACGGGAAAGAAGCTTTCTGTGAATCTGATTTTGCTATGTTTATTCACCTCTCATAGATGTAGCTTTCTTGACATTACACAGCTTGGAAACTCCCTCGTGGATGGATCCCTGAAGGGATATTTGGGATCACATTCCGGCCTATAGTGAAATAGGAAATATAGTCAGATCAAAACGAGAGAGAAGGTTTCTGACAAACTGATTGGTGACGTGTGCATTCCACTCAGGGACTTGTAACTTTCTTCTCCTAAGGCACAATTTGAACACTGTTCCTGTAAAACCAAAAGAGTGATATTCGGAGAACATTGAAGACTATGGCAAAATTGAAATGTCCAATAAAAAACAGAAAGAAGCACTCAAAGAAACAGCTCTCTGACATGTCCATTTTTACACAGGGTGAAACCTTACTCTACATTTCCCAGTCTGAAAGCCGGTCTTTGAGGGTTCTGCGAAGGAATAGTAAGTGGCAACCGGAGGCCTGTTTCGAGGAAGGAAATGTCTTCCATCGAATATTTGACAGAAGCTTTCTGCGCAACTCTTTTGTGAAGTTTGTACTCATCTCATAGAGTTAAATCATTCTTTGGATTGAGTAGCTTGAAATCACCAATTCTGTGGAATTTGAGAAAGGACATTTGGAAACACTGTTTTGAATATCTTGAAAAAGAAATAACCTCAGAGAGAAAGCAGAAGAAAGCTTTCTGTGAAACTGCTCTGTGTCACGTGATTTCCGCTCACAGAGTTAAGCTTCTCTTTTCATTGAGCAGTATCATAACTCTGTTTTTGTTTAGACTGAGAAGGGATATTCAGGAACGCTTTGAGGCTTACGGTGAAAAAGAAAACGTCTTCAGATAGAAACTGGAGAAAAGCTTTCTGAGGAGCTGCTTTCTGACGTGTACATTCCACTCACAGAATTCAACTCACAGAATGACATGTGCATTCCACTCACATAATGACGTGTGCAGTCCACTCACCTTTCTTCTCCCAGAGAATTCCGGAATCCCTTTTGGAGAAAAAGCTACCAAGAGACATTTGGGAGTATAGGGATGGCTATGGTGAAAAAGGAAATATTCTCAGACAAAAACTGGAAGGAAGATTTCTGTGAAAATTCTTTGTGTTAGATATATTTATTGATCTCACATAGTTAAAACTTTTCTTATATTACGTAGTTTGGAAACTCCGTCATGCACGGTTCTGTGAAGGCACATTCGGGAGCACATTCAGGCCTACAGTGAAAGAGGAGATATCTTCAGATAGAAAGTGGATAGAAGCTTTCTGAGAAACGACTTTGAGATATATACATTCCACTCAGGAAGTTATACCTCTTTTCTCACAAGGCAGTGTTTGAACACTGTTCCTGTGAAACTGAAAAAGTGATAATTCTGAGTGCTTTGAGGAGTATGGCGAAGAGTGAAATACACTGAAATAAAATCGAGGAAGAAGCGTTCCAAGAATCTGCTCTGATATGTGCATTCAGTTCACAGAGATAATGCTTACTCTATGTTGCCCAGTTTCGAAACTCTGTCTTTGAAGAATCTGTGAATGCATATTTAGCGACGCCCAGAGGCTTTTGGTGAGCAAGGAAACGTCTTCTGATGAAGCATGAGGAGAAAATTTACGAGCGACTGCTTGGTGATGTGTATATTCGTCTCATCGAGTTAAACCATTCTTTGGATTGAACAGCTTGAAATCAGTTTTTGTGGAATCTAAGGAAGGATATTTGGGAACGTTCCTTAGAACATGGAGAAAGAAATATCCTCTGGTAAAATCCAGAAGGAAGCTTTCTGTGAATCTCTTCTGTGTCGTCTTAATGGCTCTCACTCAGTTAAGCCCCTCTTTTCATTGAGCAGTTTTATAACCCTGTGTATGCTTAGCCTGTGACGGGATATTCGGGAGCACTTTGAGGCTTACGATGAAAAAGGAAATATGTTCAGACCAAAATTGGAGAGAAGCTTTCCAAGGAACTGCCTTTTGACATGTGCATTCCACTCACAATTTTATACCTCTCTTCTCATACAGCGACGAGGAAACCCCATTGGAGAAACAGGTACCGGGAGATATTCGGGAGCATGTTGGTGCCATTGGTGGAAAGGGAAATAGCCTCGCACTAAAACTGGAAAAAGCCTTCTTGGAAACTACTCTGTGATATGTGTAATCATCTCACATAGATAAAGATTTCTTTACATTATGCAGGTTGGAAGTCTTTTTTCTGCTTGTCAGTCTCACATAGAGAGGTCTGGTTACTTAAGACTTGGTAGCTGAGTTGGACAGAAAGGCATCAGGTCAGAAATGGTGCAGATCTCAGTTTAATTTCTCCCAAAAGTTACTACACATAGTAAATCTACCTGGCCCGGACTCCCTTACTCAGAAATCACCTGTACTATTTTTTGAGAGGATTGTGAAAGGGACCTTTCTCTAATTTCCATGAGTGACACAGAATTGCTCTATTACGTTTGATGAATTATTTCAAATGGATATTGGAGGGAGAAATGAGTCAAAACTACTGGCTTTTGTTAACATTTTGTTACCAGAAGTTGAATGTAAAATTTACTAAAGAAAATTAACACATAAATGTTTTAGATAAAAAGGTAGTCAAATATTTCTGTCCTTTGGGGATAAGGGAGACTTCTAAGCATTAAACCAAAGGCATAAAACATAAAGGAAAAGATTGATGGATCTGACCACATCAAAAATGTAGAATTCTGGCTGGGCACGGTGGCTCACACCTGTAATCCCAGCACTTCAGGAGGCTGAGGTGGGTGGATCACCTGAGGTCAGCAGTTCAAAAGCAGCCTGACCAACATGTTGAAACCCTGTCTTTACTAAAAATACAAAATTGGCCAGGTGTGGTGGCTCATGCCTATAATCCCAACTACTTGGGAGGCTGAGGCAGGATAATCGTTTGAGCCTGGGAGATGGAGGTTGCAATGAGCCGAGATTGTGCTATTGCACTCCAATCTGGGCAACAAGGGTGAAACTCCATCTAAAAACAAACAAACAAACAAAAAAAAGTAGAATTCCTGGAAGATAAAAATCAACATTAGAGATGTTGAAAAGGAAAGGCCAAACTAGAGAAAACATTTGCCATAAGATACAATAGCATTAGTATAATTAATATGACTAAAAATATTTTTAAAATTGGTAAGAAAATGTAGACCTACAACAGAAAAATGGGCTAAGAACATAGAGAATTAATTAACCAAAGAAGAAATACTAACGGCCATGAAATATGTGAGAAAATGTTTAATGTGGTAAAAACAAGTGTAAATTAAAACAGCATAATATGCTATTTTTCATCTATCCATCTCGCAGGATTATTGAGAGCAGTAATACTCAGCATAGGTTAGGGTATGGGGAAAATGGCATATTTACACGCTGTAGTTGGGACGGCGAAATTTTCCATTTTTTATCTACAGGATAATTTGGCAATACATAAAAAAAGTTTTAAAACATGACACACTTCAATGCAGAAAGTCTGATTATTTAATGTTGATCTTAAGTAAAGGTATGCAAAAAGTTTTAACCATTAACATGTTGATCACAGAGATATTTAGAATAACAGAAGATAAGAAAGAACATATTGTCCTAACAACAGTCTGATTCTATTTTTGAAACACGTTTATAGATTTCCAGTGTTATCTTGATTAGTAAGAATCTGGGCATTTTTCATTTTTTAAATGAATCTCAATTTTCCAATTTTTTTCCTCAATAACATTAAAATGTATAACACGTTTATATGTAAACACATATACTGCTGGACTTTATTTACTAACATTTTATTAATAATTTTTGTATCTATTTTGTAGGCGATATTGGTTTGTTGTTTTGGCATTTGTGCTATCTTCATCGGGTTTGATAACAGAATTAAGACCATTTCATAAAGTGAGTTTGGATGCTTTCATTTTGTTTCTGCGCTCTGAAATACTTAAGTAGCAGAAGAATTATCTGTTGTTTGAAGCTTTGAAAGTGTTCCCCATAACACCATATGGGCCTGGCTACTTTGGGAAGTATTGTTCCTTGAAAAGTTTCCCGAGTTTTTCAGTGTTTCTGGTCCCCTCATGCTTCCTACCTATTTTTGAAAAACCTGTAGCAGGCCAGGCACAGTGGCACATGCCTGTAATCTCTGCACTTTGGGAGGCAGAGGCGGGTGGATCACCTGAGGTCAAGAGTTCGAACACAGCCTGGCTAACATGGTGAAACTCTATCTTTACTAAAAATACAAAAATTAGCTGGGCATAGTGGTAGGTGCCTGTAATTCCAGCTACTCAGGGAGGCTGAGGCACGAGAATCGTTTGAACTCAGGAGGTGGAGGTTACAGTGAGCCGAGATTGTGCCACTGCACTCCAGCCTGGGAGACACAGCAAGACTCCGTCTCAAAAAAAAAAAAAAAAAAGGAAAAGAAAGAAAGATAGAAACACCTGTAGGAGTTCATATTCTCCAAGCAAATAAAGAGCTTACTTTAAAATAAGTAAACGTAAGATTGCAAAAGTATTCTCTTATACATTTTTTGCATCTGTGATTAAATCCTTTTTCTTGTGTGTAAAGTTGTGTGTTTTTCTTCTTTTTGCCTTTCTATCTATTCATTTTATGTATCTCTTTGAAATAACAAGTCCTGAAGTTAACTGATCAATTACACCCTTAATTCATTCTAAGGTCTATATTGGGCCTGACAGCTTGCACCGTGAGACTGGAAAAGCTGCAAACACTCACCATCAGCCCATAAAAACAGCCAGGAGGTGGGATATACCCTGCAAAGCCACAGGGGCAGAACAATCCAAGACCGTGGGAGCCCACCTCTTGCATCAGCATGACCTTGATGTGAAACATGGAGTCAAAGGAGATCATTTTGGATCTTGAAAATTTGACTATCTTGCTGGATTTCTGACTTGCATGGGGCCTGTAACCCCTTTATTTTGGCCAATTACTCCCATTTGGAACAGCTGTATTTACTCAATTACCTGTACCCTCATTGTATCCAGGAAGTAACTAGCTTTGGATTTTATGGGTTTTGGATTTTACAGGCTGATAGGCAGAAGAGACTTGCCTTGTCTCAGATGAGACTTTGGACAGCAGACATTTGAGTTAATGCTGAAATGAGTGAAGACTTTGGGAGACTGTTGGGAAGGCATGATGAGTTTTGAAATGTGAGGACATGAGATTTGGAGAGGCCAGGAGCAGAATAATATGGTTGGGCCATGTCCCTACCCACATCTCAACTTGAGTTGTATCACTCAGAATTCCCACGTGTTGGAGGAGGGACCCAGGGGAAGGTAGTTGAATCCCTGGGGCCAGAGATTCCCATGCTATTGTTGTGATAATGAATAAGTCTCACAAGGTCTGATGGATTTTTCAAGGTTTCTGTCTTTTGCTTCCTTCTCATATTCTCTTCCCACTGCCATGTAAGAAGTGCTGTTCATCCACCACCATAACTCTGAGACCTCCTCAGCCATGTGGAACCCCTAATCCAATTAAACCTCTTTTTCTTCCCCATCTCACGTATGTCTTTATCAGCAGTGTGAATGTGGACTAGTACATTTGGTATTTTCAAACTTCTTGATATTTTTGGAGAGAATAGATATGTAGTATCTTGTGCATTTTCCTGATTACTAATAAGGGTGAGAAAATTTTTATGTTTTGGGGACTTTCTCTTTTATGAAATCCCTATTAATGTCTTTTCCCAATTTTCTGTTGGGTTGCTATTTTCGAAATTAATTCATAGGAGCTCCTTATACTTCGTCGATATCATATTAATCTTTCATAGGTTTTAGGTACTGCAAATATCTTCCTCTCGTTTATAGTTTATCTTTTCAATTTTTAACTTTTATTTTTTAATTTACAATTTTTTTTTTGAGACAGAGTCTGGCTCTGTCATTCAGGCTGGAGTGCAGTGGCTCACTGCAACCTACACCTCACGGATTCAGATGATTCTCATGCCTGAGCTTCCCAAGTAGCTGGGATTACAAGTGTCTGCCACCAATGCCCCACTAATTTCTTGTATTTTTACTAGAGACTGGGTTTCACCACGTTGATCAGCCTGGTCTCAAACTCCTGACCTCAGGTGTTTGGGATTACAGGCTTGAGATACCATGTCCAGCCCATCTTTCCACTTTTTGATATAAAAAAGTTCTTACTTTTGTGATAGTCAAAATATCTATTCTTTTTTAATGGTTAAATGGCTTTTTGTGTCTCATTCACTTACATTTTCAAGTAAAAGTTTTAAAGTTTTGTTTCTGACATGTCAGTCTGGTCCATCTGGAATTTAATGTTTGTATATAGGGCACAGTAGAAATATAATTTCATTTTGTTTTCTATAGCAATAACCGCTATTTTTAAATTGTATTTATTGAAAAGTTCTTTCTTTCCTTGCTGATCTGCCATGTGATCTACATCACTTATCAAAGATTAAATTTGTGGAGATTTATTTGGGAGCGCTCTATTCTCTTTCATTAGTCAGTTAATCAGTGAAGACCACACTGTCTTAATTGCTGTAGTTTTATAAAAGTTCTGATATTTGGCAGGACAAATACATCTTCTTCTTCAATAACTTATTTGATAATTTGGCTCCTTCCCTTTTCCATGTGGGTATATATATATATTATATATTTATGCAATATATATTATATATTTATTTATAATATATATTTATTAATATGTATTTATTTATAAGTATATATTTATGTATATTTATAAATATATTTATTTATATATATTTATTTATATACTTATATATGGAGGGAGACAGGGTCTCACTTTGTTGCCCAGGCTTGTAGACAGTAATGCAATCATAGCTCACTGCAGACTTGAACTTCTGGGCTCAAGAGCTCCTCCTACCTCAGTCTACCAAGAAACTAGGAGTCGAAGGCATGCACCACTACATCCATCTAATTTTTAAAAATACTTTTTTTTTTTTTGTAACGATGGGGATCTTGCTATGCTGCCCAGGCTGGTCTCAAAACTTTTGGCCTCAAGCAATCCTCCCACCTCAGGCTCCCAAATTGCTGGGATCACAAGAGTGAGCCACCACACCTGGCTCCATTTTGCATATTTTAAGACCATTTTTAAAAAGCTGCTCAAGCCTGCTTTCTTTTCTTGGTGCTACTTGCAACTCCCTTACTTAGCCTTGGAAATACTGTTAGTGAAGAAAATCCAAAGAGTGGAAATATAAAATATTATTTCTTTTCTTCTAATTGCAAAAGAACAGACACCCTCCTGAATCATAAAGCTACTTTTGATAAGTTGGTGAACTGAGAGCATACACAGTATTCTTAATTCTGCTCTAATTTCAGAGACCTTAGGGATTCAACTACCTCCCCCTGGGTCCCTCCCCTAACACGTGGGAATTCTGAGCTATACAATTCAAGTTGAGATGGGGGCAGGGACATAGCCAAACCATATTTTTCTGCTCCTGGCCCCTCCAAATTTCATATCCTCACTTTTCCAAACCTATCATGCCTTCCCAACAGTCCCCCAAAGTCTTAACTCATTTCAGCATTAACCCAAATGTCTGCTGTCCAAAGTCTCATCTGAGACAAGGCAAGTCTCTTCTGTCTATGAGCCTCTTCTGAGTTCTGCTTCACTGTGAAGTCTCTTCACATAGTCTTCAAAGATTATTGCTATGAAATTTTCTTATACATGTAACCCGTAACCTCTACAATTCTGCAGTTTTAATTGGTTGTCTTGCCAATAATGAGTGGCTTTGCTTCAAAATATTTAACATTTCCAGAAGGCATAAATATGTATAGTATAGTTTTTCAGTCAATCAGAAGAAAATTGACTTTATTCACTAACATAACTTATATGTAAAGGTTGAATAAATTTCCTTCTTCTTTTCTTTTGCATCATAACAACCACTGAATATAATATTTCTATAGCAGTGGAGGTAAACGGACAAAGACTTTTGTGTCTGCAGGTGAATGGCCCAGGGTCTCCAGCACTCCAGGTCCCACTGAGCCTGCCACACAGCTGAGGTCATCGGTATTTCCACACACCTATAGTGCACAGTGCCCCAGAACAGAGATCAGATGTTCTCCTTTATTCAAATGGGGAGTTGAGAGTGTTGTCATTGTAATTAAATTAATAAATACATATTCATACACTGTTAAAATCTGGTTGGATTTGTGTCCCTTCACAAAAAAAATTGCTTAAATGAAACCATAGTGGTAACATAATTGAGTACATCTGCTTCTATGAGATTCTCTTTTAAATTGAATTAGAATCTAATTTGAAATGTCAGTAAAAAGTCTTAGGCTATGATCCCAAGGCAGAGTCTCATCTGTTAATTGGGGGCAGGTCTAAGGGTCCTTTAAGCTCTGAGATTAATGGTTTTCCAGCTTGATCTGCTACCTGCCACCCACCCATCCTCGGTTGTGTTTGGTTGCTTTTTCAGAGACAATGTCTCACTATGTTGACCAGCCTGGTCTTGAACTCCTGGCCTCAAGCGATCCTCGTGCTTTGGCCTCCCAAAGTGCTGGAGTTAGAGATGTGAGCCTCTGTGCTCAGCCCATCCTTAGTTGTTCAAGTGTGGAGGTCAATAGTAAATGCCAAGTTTACATCCGGGTCAGAAGTGGAGATGCCCCAGGGCAGAATCATAACCCTAATCAGGCCTCCCACTGCATGAAGACCTTATTTTCTAAAGCTTAAACCTGGACAAAGGTGGCCGGGCACGGTGGCTCAGGCCTGTAATCTCAGCACTTTGGGAGGCCAAGGCGGGTGGATCATGAAGTCAGGAGATCAAAACCATCCTGGCTAACTTTGTGAAACCCTGTCTCTACTAAAAATACAAAAAATTAGCCGGGCATGGTGGCAGGCACCTGTAGTCCCAGCTCCTCAGGAGGCTGAGTCAGCAGAATGGTGTGAACCCGGGAGGCAGAGCTTGCAGTGAGCCGAGATTGTGTTATTGCACACCAGCCTGGGCGGCAGAGTGAGAATCCATCTCAAACAAACAAACAAGCAAACAAACACCTGGACAAAGAGCTAACCAGTAGAACTGTGTTCATGAATATCAGGTCAAAAAATTTAAATTGGGACTACCAAGAAGAACCTGGTAGATGCACATGCCGTCCACAGTCCAGTGGTCAGCTATGAAAACAGGTTATTTGTACTTTTCTTTTTCATGGAGTCTTTGATGTAAACATTGATGACACTTGCTTACTTCTGTTGTGTTTCCCTTTCTTCTTCATTTTCCCTAAGTAGCTTCCTCCATCCCGACTCCCAGCAGACCACATTCAATTCAGGATATTTTCACCATGAAAATGAGTCTCCATAACACAAATTTAGAGGCCAGGCATGGTGGCTCATGTCTGTAATCCCAGCGCTTCAGGAAGCCGAGGCGGGCAGAGCACCTGAGGTCAGGAGTCCAAGACCAGCCTGACAAACATGGAGAAACCCTGTCTCTACGAAAAATACAAAATTAGCCACTCATGGTCGCCCGCACCTGTAGTCCCAGCTACTCAGGAGGCTGAGGCAGGAGAATCACTTGAACCTGGGAGGCGGAGGTTGCAGTGAGTCAAGATCATGCCTGGGCAACATCAGCAAAACTCCATCTCAAAAAAAGAAAAAGAACGAATTTAAAAATTAAAATAGAGGAATGAACAAGGGGGTCAGCCCCTTAAAAATCTCCCAAACCTCTTTAACGGGAGTTTAGGTTAAAATATAAATGTGTGGAGAATACTTTTTGCCTTTGTTGATGAAGGACTCCAGCGGGATTGTGCTGATGATATTGCTGTACTGGGAATGGACTGGCCCTCCCATTTCCCAGATTTGTCCCTTTTTTCTTTTGAATGCAGGCATACCTCATGTTATTACACTTGCTGATATTGTGTTTTTCACAAATTGAAGGTTTGGCTATCATGCGTGGAGCGACTATCTGTCCCACGTTTCTATCATCATGTGCTCACTTTGTGACTCTGTCACATTTTGGTAATTCTTACAATACATTAAACTTTTCCATTACCACTATCTCTGTTACAGTGATCTGTGATCTGTGATCTTTGATATAACTGTTGTAAGTATGTTGAACCAGGCCAGGCCCCTATATGATGGTAAAATTAATTGATAAACATTGTGTGTGTTCTGACTGCTCCCCTGACCAGCCGTTTCTCCATCTCTCTCTCTCCTTGGCCCTCCCTATTCCTTAAGACTCAACAATATCAAAATTATACCAATGAATAATCCTCCAATGGCCTCTTAGTGTTCAAATAAAAGGAAGATACATGTCTTTCACTTTCAGTCCAAACCAAGAAATGATTAGGCTTAATAAGGAAGGCCATGTTGAAATCTGAGACAGGCTGAAAGCTATATTTCTTGTGCCAAAGTGAGCCAAGTTGTAAATGGAAAGAAAAAGTTCTCGAAGGAAATTAGAAATGTTACTCCAGTGAAAACATACATGATAAGAAAACAAGGCTGGGCGCGGTGGCTCAAGCCTGTAATCCCAGCACTTTGGGAGGCCGAGACGGGCGGATCACGAGGTCAGGAGATCAAGACCATCTTGGCTAACATGGTGAAACCCCGTCTCTACTAAAAAATATGAAAAATTAGCTGGGTGAGGTGGCGGGCACCTGTAGTCCCAGCTACTCAGGAGGCTGAGGCAGGAGAATGGTGTGAACCCAGGAGGCGGAGCTTGCAGTGAGCTGAGATCCGGCCACAGCACTCTAGCCTGGGCGACAGAGCGAGACTCCGTCTCAAAAAAAAAAAAAGAAAACAAATCGCTAATCATTGTGGCTAGTGCCTAGAGGAGTACTCCATGCTCTCTGGGCATACAAGAGATATTATCTAATGAATTGGAAAGAGCAAACCAGAAGTCACTTTATTCTCCCCCTTGGACTCCTTTGTACTAATTTTTATGTCTTGGTTGGAAATCACTGAGTACATTCATAATGTGTATGACAGAAATCAGTCTTATAGTAGTTTATCTTCATTTAGCTCTGGAAGTTTACCTTTGCCTTAGTTTTGAAAGTAAATCTTAGTTTGTAGTTCTGAAGCTCTCATTTGTGTTGAACACATTAAAGACTAGATTTAAAAATTGCCTTCAAGATTGTTCTTACCTATAAGACTGAATCCTACTTCTATATGCTGAAAATTGACCCCAGAGGCCAGATGCGGTAGCTCACAGCTGTAATCCCAGTACTTTAGGATGTCAAGGCAGCTGGATCATGAGCTCAGGAGTTCAAGACCAGCCTGACCAAGATGGTGAAACTCATCTCTACTACAAATGGAAATATTAGCCGGGTGTGTTGGTGGCTGCCTGTACACCAAGGTACTCCATAGGCTGGGGCAGATAATTGCATGAACTGGAGGGCAGAGTTGCAGTGAGCCAAGATCGTGCCACTGTCCTCCAGCCTGGGTGATGGAGGGAGACACCATCTCAAAAAAGAAAAAATAAATAAAGAGGGAAAGAAAACTGACTCTGGAGAGAACACTATAAGACTATGAGTTAGTGGAAAAGTGATCAGATTAATAAATGTATATTGGGGGGGCGGATCAAGATGGCCGAATAGGAACAGCTCCAGTCTCCAACTCCCAGCGCGAGCAACACAGAAGACCGGTGATTTCTGCATTTTCAACTGAGGTACTGGGGTCATCTCACTAGGGAGTGCCGGACAATCGGTGCTGATCAGCTGCTGCAGCCTGACCAGCGAGAGCTGAAGCAGGGCGAGGCATCGCCTCACCTGGGAAGCACAACGGGGAAGGGAATCCCTTTTCCTATCCAGGGTAACTGAGACACACAACATCTGGAAAATCGGGTAACTCCCACGCCAACACTGAACTTTAAGCAAACGGGCACACCAGGAGAATATATTCCACACCTGACTGGGAGGGTCCCACGCCCACGGAGCCTCCCTCATTGCTAACACAGCAGTCTGCGGCGATCTATCCACAAGTCACCAGCGAGGCTGGGGGAGGGGCGTCCGCCATTGCTGAGGCTTAAGTAGATAAACAAAGCCACTGGGAAGCTCGAACTGGGTGAAGCTCACAGCAGCTCAAGGAAACCTGCCTGTCTCTGTAGACTCCACCTCTGGGGACAGGACACAGCTAAACAACAACAACAACAAAAAAGCAGCAGAACCTCTGCAGACGCAAACAACTCTGTCTGACAGCTTTGAAGAGAGCAGTGGACCTCCCAACATGGAGGTTGAGATCTGAGAATGGACAGACTGCCACCTCAAGTGGGTCCCTGACCCCTGAGTAGCCTAACTGGGAGACATCCCCCACTAGGGGCAGTCTGACACCCCACACCTCTCAGGGTGGAGTACACCCCGGAGAGGAAGCTCCCAAAGTAAGAATCAGGCAGGTACACTCGCTGTTCAGCAATATTCTATCTTCTGCAAACTCTGCTGCTGATACCCAGGCAAACAGGGTCTGGAGTGGACCTCAAGCAATCTCCAACAGACCTACAGCTGAGGGTCCTGACTGTCAGAAGGAAAACTATCAAACAGGAAGGACACCTATACCAAAACCTCATCAGCACGTCACCATCATCAAAGACCAGAGGCAGATAAAACTACAAAGATGGGGAAGAAGCAGGGCAGAAAAGCTGGAAATTCAAAAAATAAGAACGCATCTACCCCTGCAAAGGAACACAGCCCATTGCAAGCAACGGATCAAAGCTGGTCAGAGAATGACTTTGATAAGATGAGACAAGAAGGCTTCAGTCCATCAAACTTCTCAGAGCTAAAGGAGGAATTACGTACCCAGCGCAAAGAAACTAAAAATCTTGAAAAAAGAGTGGAAGAATTGACAGCTAGACTAATTAATGCAGAGAAGGTCATAAACGAAATGACAGAGATGAAAACCATGACACGAGAAATACGTGACAAATTCACCAGCTTCAGTAACCGACTCGATCAACTGGAAGAAAGAGTATCAGCGATTGAGGATCAAATGAATGAAACGAAGCAAGAAGAGAAACCAAAAGAAAAAAGAAGAAAAAGAAATGAACAAAGCCTGCAAGAAGTATGGGATTATGTAAAAAGACCAAATCTACGTCTGATTGGGGTGCCTGAAAGGGAGGGGGAAAATGGAACCAAGTTGGAAAACACTCTTCAGGATATCATCCAGGAGAACTTCCCCAACCTAGTAGGGCAGGCCAACATTCAAATTCAGGAAATACAGAGAACGCCACAAAGACACTCCTCCAGAAGAGCAACTCCAAGACACATAATTGCCAGATTCACCAAAGTTGAAATGAAGAAAAAATCTGAAGGGCAGCCAGAGAGAAAGGTCGGTTACCCACAAAGGGAAGCCCATCAGACTAACAGCAGATCTCTTGGCAGAAACTCTACAAGCCAGAAGAGAGTGGGGGCCAATATTCAACGTTCTTAAAGAAAAGAATTTTCAACCCAGAATTTCATATCCAGCCAAACTAAATTTCATGAGTGAAGGAGAAATAAAATCCTTTACAGATAAGCAAATGCTTAGAGATTTTGTCACCACCAGGCCTGCCTTACAAGAGACCCTGAAGGAAGACCTAAACATGGAAAGGAACAACCGGTACCAGCGATTGCAAAAACATGCCAAAATGTAAAGACCATCGAGGCTAGGAAGAAACTGCATCAACTAACGAGCAAAATAACCAGTTAATATGATAATGGCAGGATCAAGTTCACACATAACAATATTAACCTTCAATGTAAATGGACTAAATGCTCCAATTAAAAGACACAGACTGGCAAACTGGATAAATAGTCAAGACCCATCAGTCTGCTGTATTCAGGAGACCCATCTCACATGCAGAGACATACATAGGCTCAAAATAAAGGGATGGAGGAAGATCTACCAAGCAAATGGAGAACAAAAAAAAGCAGGGGTTGCAATCCTAGTCTCTGATAAAACAGACTTTAAACCATCAAAGATCAAAAGAGACAAAGAAGGCCATTACATAAGGGTAAAGGGATCAATTCAACAGGAAGAGCTAACTCTCCTAAATATATATGCACCCAATACAGGAGCACCCACATTCATAAAGCAAGTCCTTAGAGACTTACAAAGAGACTTAGACTCCCATACAATAATAATGGGAGACTTCAACACTCCACTGTCAACATTAGACAGATCAACGAGACAGAAAGTTAACAAAGATATCCAGGAACTGAACTCATCTCTGCACCAAGCGGACCTCATAGACATCTATAGAACTCTCCACCCCAAATCAACAGAATATACATTCTTCTCAGCACCACATCGCATTTATTCCAAAATTGACCACATAATTGGAAGTAAAGCACTCCTCAGAAAATGTCAAAGAACAGAAATTACAACAAACTGTCTCTCAGACCACAGTGCAATCAAACTAGAACTCAGGACTAAGAAACTCAATCAAAACTGCTCAGCTACATGGAAACTGAACAACCTGCTCCTGAATGACTACTGGGTACATAAAAAATGAAGGCAGAAATAAAGATGTTCTTTGAAACCAATGAGAACAAAGATACAACATACCAGAATCTCTGGGACACATTTAAAGCAGTGTGTAGAGGGAAATTTATAGCACTAAATGCTATAAATTTAGTGCCATATATAATATAGCACAAGAGAAAGCAGGAAAGATCTAAAATTGACACTCTAACATCACAATTAAAAGAACTAGAGAGGCAAGAGCAAACACATTCAAAAGGTAGCAGAAGGCAAGAAATAATTAAGATCAGAGCAGAACTGAAGGAGATAGAGACACAAAAAACTCTCCAAAAAATCAATGAATCCAGGAGTTGGTTTTTTGAAAAGATCAACAAAATTGACGGACCACTATCAAGACTAATAAAGAAGAAAAGGGAGAGGAATCAAATAGACGCAATAAAAAATGATAAAGAGGATATCACCACCGACCCCACAGAAATACAAACAACCATCAGAGAATATTATAAACGTCTCTACGCAAATCAGTTGGAAAATCTAGAAGAAATGGATAATTTTCTGGGCACTTCCACTTTCCCAAGACTAAACAGGAAGAAGTTGAGGCTCTGAAATTGAGGCAACAATTAATAGCCTACCCACCAAAAAAAGTCCAGGACCAGATGGATTCACAGCTGAATTCTACCAAAGGTACAAGGAGGAGCTGGTACCATTCCTTCTGAAACTATTCCAATCAATAGAAAAAGAGGGAATCCTCCCTAACTCATTTTATGAGACCAACATCATCCTGACACCAAAGCCTGGCAGAGACACAACAAAAAAAGAGAATTTTAGACCAATATCCCTGATGAACATCAATGCAAAAATTCTCAATAAAATACTGGCAAACCGGATTCAGCAGCACATCAAAAAGCTTATCCACCATGATCAAGTGGGCTTCATCCCTGGGATGCAAGGCTGGTTTGACATTCGCAAATTAAAAAACATAATCCAGCATATAAACAGAACCAAAGACAAGAACCACATGATTATCTCAATAGATGCAGAAAAGGCTTTTGACAAAATTCAACAGCCCTTCATGCTAAAAACGCTCAATAAATTCGGTATTGAAGGAACCTACCTCAAAATAATAAGAGCTATTTATGACAAACACACAGCTAATATCATACTGAATGGGCAAAAACTGGAAAAATTCCCTTTGAAAACTGGCACAAGACAGGGATGTCCTCTCTCACCACTCCTATTCAACATAGTGTTGGAAGTTCTGGCTAGAGCAATCAGGCAAGAGAAAGAAATCAAGGGTATCCAGTGAGGAAAAGAAGAAGTCAAACAGTCCCTAGTTGCAGATAACATGATTGTATATTTAGAAAACCCCATCGTCTCAGCCCAAAATCTCCTTAAGCTGATAAGCAACTTCAGCAAAGTCTCAGGATACAAAATTAATGTGCAAAAATCACAAGCATTCTTATACACCAGTAACAGACAAACGGAGAGCCAAATCAGGAATGAACTTCCATTCACAATTGCTTCAAAGAGAATAAAATACATAGGAATCCAACTTACAAGGGATGCAAAGGACCTCTTCAAGGAGAACTACAAACCACTGCTCAGTGAAATCAAAGAGGACACAAACAAATGGAAGAACATACCATGCTCATGGATAGGAAGAATCAATATCGTGAAAATGGCCATACTGCCCAAGGTGATTTATAGATTCAATGCCATCCCCATCAAGCTACCAATGAGTTTCTTCACAGAATTGGAAAAAACGGCTTTAAAGTTCATATGGAACCAAAAAAGAGCCCGCATTGCCAAGACAATCCTAAGTCATAAGAACAAAGCTGGAGGCATCTCGCTACCTGACATCAAACTGTACTACAAGGCTACAGTAACCAAAACAGCATGGTACTGGTACCAAAACAGAGATATAGACCAATGGAACAGAACAGAGTCCTCAGAAATAATACCACACTTCTACAACCATCTGATCTTTGACAAACCTGAGAGAAACAAGAAATGGGGAAAGGATTACCTATTTAATAAATGGTGCTGGGAACATTGGCTAGCCATAAGTAGAAACCTGAAACTGGATCCTTTCCTTACTCCTTATATGAAGATTAATTCAAGATGGATTAGAGACTTAAATTTTAGACCTAATTCCATAAACAACCTTGAAGAAAATCTAGGTAGTACCATTCAGGACATAGGCATGGGCAAGGACTTCATGTGTAAAACGCCAAAAGCAATGGCAGCAAAAGCCAAAATTGACAAATGGGATCTCATTAAACTAAAGAGCTTCTGCATAGCAAAAGAAACTACCATCAGAGTGAACAGGCAACCTACAGAATGGGAGAAAATTTTTGCAACCTACTCATCTGACAAAGGGCTAATATCCAGAATCTACAAAGAACTCAAACAAATCTACAAGAAAAAAACAAACAACCCCATCAAAAAGTGGGCAAAGGACATTTCTCAAAAGAAGACATGCATACAGTCAACAGACACATGAAAAAATGCTCATCATCACTCGCCATCAGAGAAATGCAAATCAAAACCACAATGAGATACCATCTCACACCAGTCAGAATGGCAATCATTAAAAAGTCAGGAAACAACAGGTGCTGGAGAGGATGTGGAGAAATAGGAACACTTTTACGTGTTGGTGGGATTGTAAACTAGTTCAACCATTATGGAAAACAGTATGGCAATTCCTCAAGGATCTAGAACTAGATGTACCATATGACCCAGCCATCCCACTACTGGGTATATACCCAAAGGATTATAAATTATTCTACTACAAAGACACATGCACACGTCTGTTTATTGTGGCACTATTCACAATAGCAAAGACTTGGAATCAACCCAAATGTCAATAGGTGGGAACTGAACAATGAAATCACTTGGACTCGGAAAGGGGAGAATCACACACTCGGGCCCATCATGGGGAAGGGGGAGCGGGGAGGGATTGCATTGGGGAGTTATACATGATATAATTGATGGGTGCTGACGAGTTGATGGGTGCAGCACACCAACATGGCACAAGCATACATATGTAAAAAACCTGCACGCTATGCACATGTACCCTAGAATTTAAAGTATTAAAAAATATATATATATTGGTAGTAAATTTCACAAAGAAATAGAGATAATCATGATTATACCTTGATTTTTAGGAGAAGAGATGATATAACTAGAGTATATGTCTACAGGAGTAATAATGGTTTCCAAAGAGTATTTTTTAAAGGAAAAAAAAGTGAGCATGAATTAACTCTTTAATGTAATCTCTAAAGTAACATTTGGTTTTGAGTCTAAATGGTACCATCTAGCACCTTTGTGTTTTAAGTGTCTTGCAATGTTTCCAGAAAAAGCCCTTGTTTTCAATGGCTTTTTTTTTTTTTTTTTTGAGACGGAGTCTCGCTCTGTCGCCCAGGCTGGAGTGCAGTGGCCGGATCTCAGCTCACTGCAAGCTTGGTCTCCCAGGTTTACGCCATTCTCCTGCCTCAGCCTCCAGAGTAGCTGCGCCTACAGGCGCCCGCCACTTCGCCCGGCTAGTTTTTTGTATTTTTTAGTAGAGACGGGGTTTCACCGTGTTAACCAGGATGGTCTTGATCTCCTGACCTCGTGATCCGCCCGTCTCGGCCTCCCAAAGTGCTGTGATTACAGGCTTGAGCCACCGCGCCTGGCTTCAATGGATTTTTATACACAAAATCTCCTTTCCTGGCAAAAGCTGCTCTGAAAAACCTCAACTTGGGAAGTTAAAATTTTTCCCTGAATTACAAAATCTATATATTTTGGCCTTCATTTTGGAGGAGTGCAAAAGTTGGAAGAAAGAAGTTTTATTTTAAGCACTTTCAGTGCTAAAGAAATGCAGTCACTATGTTATAAAAATAGTTCATAGGTTGATCACTCACAATAATTGACTCTAGGGCTTTTATTCAGAAAACAGCAGAAATATTAATCTTGAATAAGTCTTATTGGGGAAATGGCTACTGTGCAGATGGAGTTTTACAGTAATAATGAAATTCTACCTAGAATGCAAAATTGCGTAAATGAATTATATAGCATGTTGTTGGGATTTTTTCATTTTGTGACACAGTCTCATGCTGTCACCCAGTCTGGAGTGCACTGGCATGATCTCATCTCACTGCAACCTCCACCTCCTGGGTTCAAGTGATTCTCCTGCCTCAGGAGAATCCTCAAGTAGCTGGGTTTACAGCTGGCCTGAGCCACTACGCCTAGCTAATTTTTCTATTTGTAGTAGAGACAGGGTTTTGCCATGTTGGCCAGGCTGGTCTCGAACTCCTGACCTCAGGTGACCCTACTGCTGCAGCCTCACAAAGTGCTCGGAGGTATAAGCCATCTTCCACAGCTGGAATTATTTTTTAATGTGCAGAAGATCAAAGCTGCTTGGAAGGATTGCCTGTAATTTTCCAGTAGGCCACAAATTAAGATGGCATTTTATACACCAGCAGAGTAGCTCTAGCTTCCAGGGGGAGGGTGGAAAGGTTGAGGTTCTGTGAAGATTTAGGAGGCTCTGATAGAGAACTTTATAAGCTTCCTTCTCTTTAATAAACACTTGTCTTACATCTTGCTGTCATTAAAGGCAGCTGTTCCTGAAATTTCAAACACTTAAGTACATCCACAGAACAAGAATATAGAGATCTTCATTTCCCTTCAACTATAATTTGCTCAGTTATATCTCAGTGTTTTAACAGTACTGTGACACCTGGACAGTGCTTTGATCTTGAATAACCTCTGTATTGACCTGTAGGAGACCTAAGAGACCTTCTCTTTTTGAGTTTGAATCATAGGCTTGATGTAGTCTCTTGTTTTATGTACTTGTTCCTAATGTAAAAGTGCTTAACTGCCTCTTGGTTGTATTGGATAGCATTGGGATAAGGTTTTAACTGGATATTCTTGAATCACCTTTATAATAAACCAATTCTATAATATTTAAATAAAGAAAACAAAGCCTTATTGATTGGTATGGAGAAAGTTGAAGTGGCCTGGATAGAAGATCAAGCCAACCACAACTTTCCCTTAAGCCAAAGCCTAAGCCTTAGGAAGGCCCTAATTCTCTTCAATTTTATGAAGGCCGAGAGAGATGAGGAAGCTGCAGAAGAAAAGTCTGAAGTCAGCGTAGGTTGGTTCATGAGGTTTAAGGAAGGAAGCCATCTCTATGATATAATGTACAAGATGAAGCTGCAAGTTCTGATGTAGAAGCTGCCATAAGTTATCCAGAAGATCTGGCTAAGATCATTGATGAAAGTGGCTGTCGTGCATGTCCATGTGAAGAGACCACCAAACAGGCTTTGTGTGAGCAACATGGCTGTTTATTTCACCTGGGTGCAGGCGGGCTGAGTCCGAAAAGAGAGTCAGCGAAGGGATACAAGAGTGGGGCCGTTTTATAAGGTTTGGGTAGGTAAAGGAAAATTACAGTCAAAGGGGGTTGTTCTCTGGCGGGCAGGAGTGGGGGTTACAAGATGCTCAGTGGGGGGGCTTTTTGAGCCAGGATGAGCCAGGAAAAGGAATTTCACAAGAAAATATCATCGCTTAAGGCAATGACCAGCTATTTTCACTTCTTTTGTGGTGGAATGTCATGGGTTAAGGAGAGGCAGGGCATTTGCACTTCTTTTGTGATTCTTCAGTTACTTCAGGCCATCTGGGCATACACATGCAAGTCATAGGGGATGCGATGGCTTGGCTTGGGCTCAGAGGCCTGACATTCCTGCCTTCTTATATTAATAAGAAAAATAAAATAAAATAGTGTGAAGTGTTGGGGCGGCAAAAATTTTTGGGGGGTGGTATGGAGAGAGAATGGGCGATGTTCCTCAGGGCTCCTTCAAGCAGGATTAAGGGTGGCATGGGAACCTAGAGTGGGAGAGATTAAGCTGAAGGAAGATTGTGAGGTAAGGGGTGATATTGTGGGGTCGTTAGAAGAAACATTTGTCGTATTGAATGATTGGTGTGGCCTAGATGCAGTTTTGCATGAATTAGAAAACTAAATAGAGGACACAAGGTAAGAGAAGGAGAAAAAACAGGTGCTGAAGGACTAAGAATTGGGTGGACCTAACACATCTAATTAGAGAGTGCTTAAGGAGGCTCAGCGTAGCCTTGCCGGCAAAGATTATTTATTTAATTTAAGAGGAAATTTAAAGTGGCGGTTTGGGATAGCACTAGGAGATATCAGCTGTGATGGCTTGGAGAAACGGTGTAAACCAGCAGTGTAAACACAAGCAGGGCATTTATGAGTAGTTGAGAATGGTGAATAGGAGTATGGCTAGAGAGAAGGCAGAAGGGATGAAAGTTTTTTGGGGTGCAGTCCAAGTTGGTCTGGTGTCTGGAATGAGACAGGGACTTAATAAAAAGGAGTGTCCACACAGGAGCTCAAATGGGCTGTAACCTGTAGCATTCCGAGGACAGGCCTGAATTCTGAGAAAGGAAAGTGGTAAAAGTATTGTCTAGTCCTTTTTAAGTTGGTGACTGAGCTTGCTGAGGTGTGTTTTTAAAAGATTATTAGTCTGTTCTACCTTTCCTGAAGATTGAGGACGGCAAAGGATATAAAGGTTTCACTGAATACTAAGAGCCTGAGAAACTGCTTGGGTGATTTGACTATTAAAAGCTGGTCCATTATCAGACTGTATAGAGGTAGGAAGGCCAAACTGAGGAATTATGTCTGACAGAAGGGAGGAAATGACCGTGGTGACTTTCTCTGTGGGAAAGGCCTCTACCTATCCAGTGAAAGTGTCTACCCAGACTAAGAGATAATTTAGTTTTCTGACTTAGTGTATGTGAGTAAAGTCAATTTGCCAGTCCTGGGCAGGGGCAAATCCCCAAGCTTGATGTGTAGGAAAGGGAGGGAGCCTGAACAATCCCTGAGGGGTAGTAGAATAGCAGATGGAACACTGAGAAGTGATCTCCTTAAAAATAGATTTCCATGATGGAAAGGAAATGAGAGGTTCTAAGAGACAGGTTTGCGGCATGTAACCTACATGGAAGAGGTTATGAAACGACGACAGAATAGAATGGGCCTGTGAGGTTGAAAGGAGGTAATTTTCCTTGGTCTAAGAACCATTTGCCTTGTGTGTGAAGAGATTGATAGGTGGACGTTTCAGGGAAGGAGTAGGTGGGAGTGGCCGATGTGAAGGAAGAAAACTGCTGTGAGAAGTTGGAAGCTCCTTTTTTAGCTCACTTATCAGCATAAGCATTGTTCTGAGTGATGGGATCTGATGCCTTTTGATGGCTGCTTTTTTAGCTACCTTATCAGCATAAGCGTTGTCTTGAGCAAAGGTTGGGGGAAGAAAATAAATTTTGGAAGTTATGAGAACTTTAGAGAGTTGAGCATAGTTTGTGATTTTTAGGGCCTCTAACAGTATTAAAGCGGTGGCAGCCGCTGCGCGCAGATATGAAGGCTAGGCTAAAACATTAAGGTAATTTGTACAGAAAGGCTACAGGATGCGGTCCCGGCTCTTGGGTAAGAATTCTGTCTGCACTAACCATGTGTAGGAAGGAAAGGAGTTGTTGTTTTGTAGAAGGGGGGGTGGGAGATTAGCCGGACAGGATCAGCAGGGAGAGTAAGTGTGTATTTATGATAATTATGTCGAGATAGGTAACAGATGAGACAGAAATTTGGGCTTGACTGAAGTAATGGGGGTTGTCCGTGAGGCCTTGCAGGAGTACAGACTAGGTAATTTGCTGAGCCTGATGGATGTCAGGGTCAGTCCAAGTGAAAGCGAAGAGAAGCTGGGATGAAGAGTGTAAAGGAATAGCAAAGAAAGTATGTTTGAGATCCAGAACAGAATAATGGGTTGCGGAGAGAGGTATTGACGATAGGAGAGTATATGGGTTTGGCATCACAGGGTGGATAGGCAAGACAATTTGGTTGATAAGGCACAGATCTTGAACTAATCTGTAAGACTTGTCCGGTTTTTGGATGGGTAAAATGGGGAAATTGTAAGAGAGTTTATAGGTTTTAAAAACCCATGCTGTAGCAGATGAGTGATAACTGGCTTTAATCCTTTTAAAGCGTGCTGCAGGATGGGATATTGGCGTTGACTGGGGTAAGGGTGATTAGGTTTTAATGAGATGGTAAGGGGTGTGTGATCAGTTGCCAAGGAGGGAGTAGAGGTGTCCTATACTTGTGGGTTAAGGTGGGGGGAATACGAAGGGAGGATGTGAAGGAGGCTTTGAACTGGGAGAAAAGGCAGCAATGAGGTGTGGGTGTAGCCTAGGAATAGTCAGGGAAGCAGATAATTTAGTTAAAATGTCTTGGCCTAATAGGGAATTGGGCAGGTGTTGATAACTGAAAAGGAGTGCATGAAAGAATGTTGTCCAAGTTGGCACTAGAGTTTTGGAGGTTTAGAAGCCTGGCCGTCAATACCCACAACATTTATGGAGGCAAGGGAAACAGGTCCTTGAAAAGAAGGTAATGTGGAGTGTGTAGCTTCCATATTGAATAAGAAGGGGAGGGACTTATCCTCCACTGTAAGAGTTACCCAAAGCATCTGTGATGGTCCAGGAGGCTTCTGACATGATGGGGCAGCATTGATCTTCAGCCACTAAGCTGAGAATAAAAGAGAAAAGAAAAAAGGAAGGAAAAACCATAAGCCAGGTATGATGGTATGCACCTCTGGGGGACGTATCACTTGAGCCCAGAAGGAGGAGGTTGCAGTGAGCCAAAATTGTGCCACTGCACTTCAGCCTGGGAGACAGCATGATCAAATTATCTAGAGACCCTCAGAGTGGAACAGTAATCACTGCTGATTTTCCTACTATCTCCTATCCCAGATGAAACTGTGTGATTGTGAAACAGCACAAAGTCTAGGCGCCTTGGGAGCAGGCTTCGCTTCTCCAAGGTCAGCACAAGGTCAGCAGAAATGACCAGGAGATATGCAGTGAATGGACCATGCAGTGAAGATGTGCATGTCTTTGATGAATGTCTACCCAGCATCAGTGTCATCACAATGGGAGGGCATAGGCCTGGGAAGAAATTCAGTGAATCAGCCCCAGGTGGAGGCCTTTCTCTGTCCTAGGCCTCCAGAAGGCAACATTTGTCCTGTTGAGTCTCCAGCGGAGTTGGTAGGAAAGTGTGAATGCCTGTGTTGAACTTGCACCCAGAGCAACCTCCCCTGATCAGCAGAGGGTGAACTAACTTGAATTACACTTGAATTTCTTAGGAGAACAGGTCACAAATGGCAAATAGTGATCCAGAGGCTGAAGTGTCCATCGGTCTAAAATGAGCCTGCCATGTCACTTAGTGTACATGCCTTAACGCAAATAAATTTCAAAAAGGGTCAAACCCTTGTTTAAAGATAAATGTAAGCGTGGTGTGGAGGCACATGTCTATAGTCCCAGCTACTCAGGAGGCTGAAGTGGCAGGATCCCTTGAGCTCAGGAGTTCAAGACCACCCTGGGCAACACAGGAAGATCCCATCTCAATTTGTAAAAAGAAAAAAATAGATCAACTTAAGTATATTAGAATTTTAAAGAGGGCATTTGAGCAAACAGAGTTTCATGGATCAGGCAGCTCCAAAGTGGAAGTGATTGGAGGATCCACTAGAGGTGTTTGTTGGGAAGGTTTTACAGGGTGAATGTAGAAGCAGACTAGAGAAATTATTTGATTGGCAAAAATTTGGGCAATTGCATTATTTGAACTATCCTGGTGGAAGGTTTCTCATCACAAAGCTAATACTCAGCTGGTCACTTGTGACGAGTGAAGCTTGGTTCATTTTCTCTATGTAGGATCCCAGGCCATAGGAGCTATCTCAGCCTAACACTCTCCCATTAAGTTATTTTATACCTTCTCTCTGTGTCAGGGTAAGTGGGGGTCTTCCCCATGAGTCTTACCACCCTATTTCCCTCAGCAAAGTGAAACTGTCCCTTTTGCCTCTGTAGGCAATCTTCTGAACAAGTTTTTCCTAATCATCTTAGTTCATCTTATTTTATCGTATCCTCTTCTCTGTACTTTGTTTACATGCTTCTGGAACACTTGTGTGTCTTGCACGCATTCCCTGCATTATTTAGGCAATCCTAAGAGAAGACTTCTAGGATGGATTGGTAAAGAACTGCTGACATATCGAACCCTCTCTCTTTGTACCTGAAACTTTCATAATTACCTTAGTTCTCCAAGCCAATTTTGCAATTATCTTTGTTCTCTGCTTCAAAATGCATTTACTTCTGAAAGAAGTTGAGCACATAAAAGGGACATTGTCCAATGGTACATATGAGGCAGGAGACATGATATCTTTAAAATTATAAACTAAAAGTTTTCTGACACCAAAACCATGGGCAACACTTGAATTTCGTAGGAGAGCAGATCACAAGTGGCAAATGGTGGCCCAGACATCAAATTGCCCAACGGTCGAAAATAAGCCTGCCATATCACTTAGGGTACACGCCTTAACACAAATAAATTTCAAAACGGGGTCAAACCCTTGTTTAAAGATAAATGTAAGCTGGTGTGGAGGCACATGTGTGCAGTCCCAGCTACTCAGGAGACTTGAAAGTAAAGCCCATCCTCTGACCTGTCTTCTCCTGACCCTGGCTTTTAATCCCATGACTCTTCCACCTGTTTCTTTCGCACAGTTCCTCTATTCCATAAAAATTCAACTGGTGTCTGTTTTTCTTTAATCAGAGTCAAGCCCTCTGGAGAGGGCAATAATAAAGCATGGGAAGGGAGAAGAGCATGAAGGTTGGTTGTATGGTTACAACAAAAAGCAAACAAACAATAATTTACTTGAAAGTAAATTGGACTTCATCAAAATTTAAAATTTTTGTGTAATCAAAGGCAACCTGCAGAATGGTAAAAAATATTCCAAATGATATCTTTGATAATGAATCAATATCCAGAATATATAAAACATTCCTATAGCTCAGCAACAAATAAACAACCCAACGAAAAAATAGGCAAAGGACTTACATAGACATTTTCCCAAAGAAGATATACAAATGGCCATGAAACACGTGAAAGATGCTCAACATCACTGATTACTCAGGAAATGCAAATCAACACCACAATAAGGTACCACTTCATACCCATTCAGATGGCAATCATCAAAAATCCAGGAAATAGTAAGTGTTGGTGAGGATGTAGCCAGTCGGAACTCTTGTGCATTGCTAGTGGACTCTACATTGCTATAGTTATGGTGGAAAAGAGTACAGTCGTTCCTAAATTTTTTTTAAAAGCAAGGAACCTAGGCTGGGTGCGGTGGCTCATGCCTGTAATCCCAGCACTTTGGGAGGCTGAGACGGGCAGATCACAAGGTCAGGATTTCGAGACCAGCCTTACCAACAAAGTGAAATCCCGTCTTTACTCAAAATACAAAACTTAGCCAGGCGTTGAGGTGTGTGCCTGTAATCCTAGCTACTCAGGAGGCTGAGGTAGCAGTATCACTTGAACCTGGGAGGCATAGGTAACAGTGAGCCGAGATCATGCCACTTCACTCTAGCCTGGGCAACAGAGAGAGACTCCATCTCAAAAATAAATAAATAAATAAAAATGGAACCTAGAATTACCATATGAGTCAGTAAGTCAACTTCTGGGTTTAAACCCACAAGAGTTGAAAGCAGGGACTTCCACAAATATTTGCAAAGTTATGTGCATAGCAACATTATTCATGATAGCCAAAAGGTGGAAGCAGTAATTGACAGAGAAATAGATAAACAAAATGTGGTACAGATATACAGTGGGATAGTTCTTAGCCTTAAAAAGGGACATTCTGACGCATGCTACAACATGGATGAACGTTGACATAATGCTAAGTCAAAGAAATTGGATACAAAAAGCTAATACTGCATGACTCCACTTATATGAGGTATCTAGAGTGTCATATTCATAGAAACCAAAAGTGGAATGATGGTTCCTAGGTACTTGGAGGAGAGAGTAATGATGGGATATTGTTTAATGGGTACAGAGTTTCAGTTTCGGAACTTAAAAAGGAAAAAGCTCTGGAGATGGTGTATGGTGGTGATGGTTGTACAATCAGGTGACTGTATTTAGTGACATTGAACTATGCACTTAAAAATGGTTAAAATGGCAAATTTTATCTTACATATATTTTGCCACAATAAAAATTAAAATCTTTTTTAAAATTGAAAGCTTTACAATAATTAATTAAAATAAAAGTAATTAAATCTATTTTAAAATTAAAGCTAAAATGAATTCTCCCTCAATCCCAATAACTATGTGCCAAAAGTGCTATTTCTGCTCTGATCTTTCCACCTACTGTCAATATGCATGTGTCACTTTTTGGTTAGTTCATAAAATAAACTTGAATGAACATTAGATTTTTCTAATTCTGTTACTCTATCCACCAGCTACATTCTACATCTTACAACTTGCAGACCACACCTGATACAGATGAATCACTTTTCTGCTCCCTCTCTCAATTTCCTCTAGTATCTGTGACTTATGTACCACCTCTTGCTGCTCTAGGTCCAACCTCTGTGCAGTTGGCTGTCTTGGTATTGGTAACTCTTGACCTGGGTAAGCAAGAAACGCAAATAAATTGATATTTTCTCTTTGAAGATGACCCTGGAATAGTAGCATCTTTGGGTGATCCATCCATGTCCATTCATTTCTATTAACAATGTTATATATTTTCTGGCTTAGGACTTTAAAAAAGGAGAATTTTATTTTATTTATTATTGTTATTTTATTTATTTTTTTGAGGCGGAGTCTCGCTGTGTCACCCAGGCTGGAGTGCAGTTGTGCAATTTTGGCTCACTGCAACCTCCGCCTCCCAGATTCAAGCAATTCTCCTGCCTCAGCCTCCAAAGTATCTGGGATTACAGGCGCGTGCCACCATGCCTGGGTAATTTTTTAGTATTTTTAGTAGAGACGGGATTTCACCGTGTTAGCCAGGATGGTCTCTACCTCCTGACCTCATGATTCGCTTGCCTCAGCCTCCAAAAGTGCTGGGATTACAGGTGTGAGCCACCAAACCTTGCTTAAAGAAAGAGAATTTTATTAATTTATCAGCTGAATCACCATTTACAGGGGCTTATGAAGCATTTGCCATGGTTTGGGGTTGCAGTGAGGTCAACATGAAACACTTGATGAAAAACTTTCACAAAACGTGGTCTCTGTCCAACAGCTTGGCTATGTGAGAATAGCTTTTATCACATGGCAACTCTAAAAATAAAACCATTTTCAAGTTAAAGCTATCCTTCCAGTTGCTGTTTCAAACTTCATCCCAAGAACTGAGGTGCCATTCAGTAAAAGACAACTATAGGCTTCTCAGCAATAAGGCTAAGTACTTGTTTTATGTTTTCTGATGATGAATTTATTTCTTGTCTTTGAGTTTACAGTGACAGCTATAAAAGTAATTGTCAGTAATATTAGTATAATTTAATTTCTAATAGAATGAGTGCTCTGTGTATGTGTTACTCAGAGCTATGATATTCTTAATAATACCAGAATATATTTTGTGCTCTATGATGATGATATTAGTGAACTGTATTCTCAGCAGTATTTTGCAATGTTTCAGACTATTAATACACCTCCCTGTGTTTTTGGCTGGGTGTTGCCCTCATGCCTGTAATCCCAGCACTTTCAGAGGCTGAAACAAGGGGATCACCCAAGGTCAGGAGTCCAAGACCAGCTTGGGCAATATTGTGAAAGTCTCTCTCTACTAAAAATACAAAAATTAGCTGGGTGTGATGGCAGACACCGGTAGTTCCAGCTACTTGGGAGGCTGGGGCAGGAAAATCAGTTGAACTTGGGAGGTAGAGGTTGCAGTGACGGAGATGGCACTGTTACACTGCAGCCTGGGCAACAAGAGGGAAACTCCACCTCAAAGGAAAAAAAAAAAAAAAAGACAGGGTAAATAGAAAGGTTGGGCACAGTGGCTCATGCCTGTAATCCTAGCACTTAGGGAGACTGAGGTGGGCGGATCACCTGAGGTCAGGAGTTCAAGACCCGCCTGACTAACATGGAGAAACACCGTCTCTACTAAAAATACAAAATTAGCCAGGTTTGGTGGTGCATGTCTGTAATCCCGGCTACTCAGGAGACTGAGGAAAGAGAATCACTTGAACCAGGGAGATGGAAGTTGTGGTGAGCTGAGATTGTGCCATTGCACTCACTCCAGCCTGGGCAACAAGTGCAAAACTATGTATCCAAATAAAATTTAAAAATAAATAAATACACAAAATAGTGAATGATATTCATATATCTACATGTGTGTGTGTGTGTATCACATTTTCTTTATCCATTCATCCAATGCTGGCCTCCTAGGTTGCTCCCATATCTTAGCTGTTACGAAGAATGCTGCAGTGAATATGGGAGTGCAGTTATGTTGTATGCTGATTTTGATTCCTTTAACTATACACCCACAGGTGTGATTGCTGGAACATACAGTAATCCTATTTTTAGTTTCTCTGATGAATCTTCAAATTATTTTCCATAATGTCTATATTAATTTACATTAGGAAATGTAGCTACTTTTGATGCTGTTGGGAGTGAACTGGTTTATTTAATAAATTGTGTTAGGTACATTGACTAATAGTGTGTAGAAGTGAAGTTATATTTACTGAATTCTGTTTTGACATATAGTCAAAACACACTGAATAATTAAATGTAAAAATGATCTGGAGAAAACCTTGGTTTTGGTTTTGGTTTTTGGTTTTGTTTATTGAGATGGAGTCTCACTTATCGTCCAGGCTGGAGTGCAGTGGCACGATCTCAACTCACTGCAACCTCTGTCTCCCGGGTTCAAGTGATTCTCCTGCCTCAATCTCCCTAGTAGCTGGGATTACAGGCGTGTGCCACCACAACTGACTAATTGTATATGTTTTAAAATATTAACTTAGGAATGGGTTTTCTAAGCTAAACTGAAGGGAAATGCTAAGGAAATAGTGAGATTTGACTTGATAATTACGTGTCTGAATGAATCAGTCAATTCAAAAAATGAAAACAGGCCAGGGGCGGTGGTGAATGCCTGTCATTTCAGCACTTTGGGAGACCAAGGTGGGCAGATTGCTTGAGTCGAGGAGTTTGAGACCAGCCTCAGCAACATATCAAAACCCCATCTCTAAAAAAAAATGCAAAAATTAGCCAGGCGTGGTGGCTCGAGCCTATACTCCCCGCTACTTGGGAGGCTGAGGCAGGAGGATCACCTGAGCCTGGAGATGTCGAGGCTGCAGTGACATGTGATTATACTACTGGACCTCCAGCCTGGATGACAGAGTGAGATGTTAACACATAATATGATGAACACACATAGTTTGTCGATCAAACTCATGGTCACAAGTCTAAAGGAAATAGAAATAACAACTATAAATTCACAACCATTTACAACATTAGAAATGCAAATTATCAACAGATATATCAGACTCACAATTACTTGACCTTTTAAGAATTCATTCTGCTCTCCATAATGAATAAGAAAATATTGATAACTCTTTTCCCCTTAACTTAGCCCTTTGTGGTCCTGAATCTCTGAATTTGTGTTCACGTCTTAACAGTGTCTTTTTTTTTTTTGTAATTATTTTCTGTAGCATTTACTATTCAGTTGAGACATCTTCTATATTCTCTTTACACTTTTCCACAAATGTCCAATTTTTTTTATTTTTTATTTTTTATTTTTATTATGCTTTAAGTTCTAGGGTACATGTGCATAACATGCAGGTTTGTTACATATGTATATTTATGCCATGTTGGTGTGCTGCACCCATCAACTCGTCAGAACCCATCTATTCATCATTTATATCATGTATAACTCCCCAATGCAATCCCTCCCTCCTACCCCCTCCCCATGATAGGCCCCAGTGTGTGATGTTCCCCTTCCCGAGTCCAAGTGATCTCATTGTTCAGTTCCCACCTATGAGTGAGAACATGCGGTGTTTGGTTTTCTGTTCTTGTGAGAGTTTGCTAAGAATGATGGTTTCCAGCTGCATCCATGTCCCTACAAAGGACGCAAACTCATTCTTTTTTATGGCTGCATACTATTCCATGGTGTATATATGCCACATTTTCTTAATCCAGTCTGTCACAGATGGACATTTGGGCTGATTCCAAGTCTTTGCTATTGTGAATAGTGCCACAATAAACATACGTGTGCATGTGTCTTTCTGGTAGAGTAATTTATAATCTTTTGGGTATATACCCAGTAGTGGGATGGCTGGGTCATATGGTACATCTAGTTCTAGATCCTTGAGGAATTGCCATACTGTTTTCCATAATGGTTGAACTAGTTTACAATCCCACCAACACGTAAAAGTGTTCCTATTTCTCCACATCCTCTCCAACACCTGTTGTTTCCTGAATTCTTAATGATTGCCATTCTGACTGGTGTGAGATGGTATCTCATTGTGGTTTTGATTGGCATTTCTCTGATGGCGAGTGATGATGAGTATTTTTTCATGTGTCTGTTGGCTGTATGGATGTCTTCTTTTGAGAAATGTCCTTTGCCCACTTTTTGATGGGGTTGTTTGTTTTTTTCTTGTAGATTTGATTGAGTTCTTTGTAGATTCTGGATATTAGCCCTTTGTCAGATGAGTAGGTTGCAAAAATTTTCTCCCATTCTGTAGGTTGCCTGTTCACTCTGATGGTAGTTTCTTTTGCTGTGCAAAAGCTCTTTAGTTTAATTAGATCCCATTTTGTCAATTTTGGCTTTTGGTGTTTTAGACATGAAGTCCTTGCCCATGCCTATGTCCTGAATGGTACTACCTAGATTTTCTTCTAGAGTTTTTATGGTATTAGGCCTAACATTTAAGTCTCTAATCCATCTTGAATAATCTTCGTATAAGGGGTAAGGAAAGGATCCACTTTCAGCTTTCTACTTATGGCTAGCCAATGTTCCCAGCACCATTTATTAAATAGGGAATCCTTTCCCCATTTCTTTTTTTTGTCAGGTTTGTCAAAGATCAGATGGCTGTAGATGTGTGGTATTATTTCTGAGGACTCTGTTCTGTTCCATTGGTCTATATCTCTGTTTTGGTAACAGTACCATGCTGTTTTGGTTACTGTAGCCTTGTAGCATAGTTTGAAGTCAGGTAGCGTGACGCCTCCAGCTTTGTCCTTTTGACTTAGGATTGTCTTGGCAATGTGAGCTCTTTTTTGGTTCCATATGAACTTTAAAGCCGTTTTTTCCAATTCTGTGAAGAAAGTCATTGGTAGCTTGATGGGGATGGCATTGAATCTATAAATCACCTTGGGCAGTATGGCCATTTTCACGATATTGATTCTTCCTATCCATGAGCATGGTATGTTCTTCCATTTGTTTGTGTCCTCTTTGATTTCACTGAGCAGTGGTTTGTAGTTCTCCTTGAAGAGGTCCTTTGCATCCCTTGTAAGTTGGATTCCTAGATATTTTATTCTCCTTGAAGCAATTGTGAATGGAAGTTCATTCCTGATTTGGCTCTCTGCTTGTCTGTTACTGGTGTATAAGAATGCTTGTGATTTTTGCACATTAATTTTGTATCCTGAGACTTTGCTGAAGTTGCTTATCAGCTTAAGGAGATTTTGGGCTGAGACGATGGGGTTTTCTAAATATACAATCATGTCATCTGCAAAGAGGGACAATTTGACTTCTTCTTTTCCTCACTGGATACCCTTGATTTCTTTCTCTTACCTGATTGCCCTAGCCAGAATTTCCAACACTATGTTGAATAGGAGTGGTGAGAGAGGCATCCCTGTCTTGTGCCAGTTTTCAAAGGGAATTTTTCCAGTTTTTGCCCATTCAGTATGATATTAGCTGTGGGTTTGTCATAAATAGCTCTTATTATTTTGAGGTACGTTCCATCAATACCGAATTTATTGAGCGTTTTTATCATAAAGGGCTGTTGAATTTTGTGAAAAGCCTTTTCTGCATCTATTGAGATAATCATGTGGTTCTTGTTTTTGTTTCTGTTGATATGCTGGATCACGTTTATTGATTTGCGAATGTTGAACCAGCCTTGCATCCCAGGGATGAAGCCCACTTGATCATGGTAGATAAGCTTTTTGATGTGCTGCTGAATCCGGTTTGCCAGTATTTTATTGAGAATTTTTGCATCGATGTTCATCAGGGATATTGGTCTAAAATTCTCTTTTTTTGTTGTGTCTCTGCCAGGCTTTGGTATCAGGATGATATTGGCCTCATAAAATGAGTTAGGGAGGATTCCCTCTTTTTCTATTGATTGGAATAGTTTCAGAAGGAATGGTACCAGCTCCTCCTTGTACCTCTGGTAGAATTCAGCTGTGAATCCATCTGGTCCTGGACTTTTTTTGGTGGGTAGGCTATTAATTGTTGCCTCAATTTCAGAGCCTGCTATTGGTCTATTCAGGGATTCAACTTCTTCCTGGTTTAGTCTTGGGAGAGTGTAAGTGTCCAGGAAATTATCCATTTCTTCTAGATTTTCTAGTTGATTTGCATAGAGGCATTTATAGTATTCTCTGATGGTTGTTTGTATTTCTGAGGGGTCAGTGGTGATATCCCCTTTATCATTTTTTATTGCATCTATTTGGTTCCTCTCTCTTTTCTTTCTTTATTAGTCTTGCTAGCGGTCTGTCAATTTTGTTGATCTTTTCAAAAAACCAACTCCTGGATTCATTGATTTTTTGGAGAGTTTTTTGTGTCTCTATCTCCTTCAGTTCTGCTCTGATCTTAGTTATTTCTTGCCTTCTGCTACCTTTTGAATGTGTTTGCTCTTGCCTCTCTAGTTCTTTCAATTGTGATGTTAGAGTGTCAATTTTAGATCTTTCCTGCTTTCTCTTGTGGGCATTTAGTGCTATAAATTTCCCTCTGCACACTGCTTTAAATGTGTCCCAGAGATTCTGGTATGTTGTATATTTGTTCTCATTGGTTTCAAAGAACATCTTTATTTCTCCTTTCATTTCGTTATGTACCCAGTAGTCATTCAGGAGCAGGTTGTTCAGTTTCCATGTAGTTGAGCAGTTTTGATTGAGTTTCTTAGTCCTGAGTTCTAGTTTGATTGCACTGTGGTCTGAGAGACAGTTTGTTATAATTTCTGTTCTTTGACATTTGCTGAGGAGTGCTTTACTTCCAATTATGTGGTCAATTTTGGAATAAATGTGATGTGGTGCTGAGAAGAATGTATATTCTGTTGATTTGGGGTGGAGAGTTCTACAGATGTCTATGAGGTCCGCTTGGTGCAGAGATGAGTTCAATTCCTGGATATCCTTGTTAACTTTCTGTCTCGTTGATCTGTCTAATGTTGACAGTGGAGTGTTGAAGTCTCCCATTATTATTGTATGGGAGTCTAAGTCTCTTTGTAGGTCTCTAAGGACTTGCTTTATGAATGTGGGTGCTCCTGTATTGGGTGCATATATATTTAGGAGAGTTAGCTCTTCCTGTTGAATTGATCCCTTTAACATTATGTAATGGCCTTCTTTGTCTCTTTTGATCTTTGATGGTTTAAAGTCTGTTTTATCAGAGACTAGGATTGCAACCCCTGCCTTTTTTTGTTCTCCATTTGTTTGGTAGATTTTCCTCCATCCCTTTATTTTGAGCCTATGTATGTCTCTGCATGTGAGATGGGTCTCCTGAATACAGCAGACTGATGGGTCTTGACTCTTGATCCAGTTTGCCAGTCTGTGTCTTTTAATTGGAGCATTTAGTCCATTTACATTGAAGGTTAATATTGTTATGTGTGAACTTGATCCTGCCATTATCATATTAACTGGTTATTTTGCTCGTTAGTTGATGCAGTTTCTTCGTAGCCTCAATGGTCTTTACATTTTGGCATGTTTTTGCAATCGCTGGTACCGGTTGTTCCTTTCCATGTTTAGGGCTTCCTTCAGGGTCTCTTGTAAGGCAGGCCTGGTGGTGACAAAATCTCTAAGCGTTTGCTTATCTGTAAAGGATTTTATTTCTCCTTCACTTATGAAACATAGTTTGGCTGGATATGAAATTCTGGGTTGAAAATTCTTTTCTTTAAGAACGTCGAATATTGGCCCCCACTCTCTTCTGGCTTGTAGAGTTTCTGCCGAGAGATCTGCTGTTAGTCTGATGGGCTTCCCTTTGTGGGTAACCCGACCTTTCTCTCTGGCTGCCCTTCAGATTTTTTCCTTCATTTCAACTTTGGTGAATCTGGCAATTATGTGTCTTGGAGTTGCTCTTCTGGAGGAGTACCTTTGTGGCGTTCTCTTTATTTCCTGAATTTGAATGTTGGCCTGCCCTACTAGGTTGGGGAAGTTCTCCTGGATGATATCCTGAAGAGTGTTTTCCAACTTGGTTCCATTTTCCCCCTCACTTTCAGGCACCCCAATCAGACGTAGATTTGGTCTTTTTACATAATCCCATACTTCTTGCAGGCTTTGTTCATTTCTTTTTCTTCTTTTTTCTTTTGGTTTCTCTTCTCGCTTCATTTCATTCATTTGATCCTCAATCGCTGATACTCTTTCTTCCAGTTGATCGAGTCGGTTACTGAAGCTGGTGAATTTGTCACGTATTTCTCGTGTCATGGTTTTCATCTCTGTCATTTCGTTTATGACCTTCTCTGCATTAATTAGTCTAGCTGTCAATTCTTCCACTCTTTTTTCAAGATTTTTAGTTTCTTTGCGCTGGGTACGTAATTCCTCCTTTAGCTCTGAGAAATTTGATGGACTGAAGCCTTCTTCTCTCATCTCGTCAAAGTCATTCTCTGACCAGCTTTGATCCGTTGCTGACGATGGGCTGCGTTCCTTTGCAGGGGGAGATGCGCTCTTATTTTTTGAATTTCCAGCTTTTCTGCCCTGCTTCTTCCCCATCTTTGTGGTTTTATCTGTCTCTGGTCTTTGATGATGGTGACGTACTGATGGGGTTTTGGTATAGGTGTCCTTCCTGTTTGATAGTTTTCCATCTGACAGTCAGAAGGACTGTCTGTTGGTCTGTTGGAGATTGCTTGAGGTCCACTCCAGACCCTGTTTGCCTGGGTATCAGCAGGAGAGGTTGCCGAAGATAGAATATTGCTGAACAGCGAGTGTACCTGTCTGATTCTTCCTTTGGAATTTTCCTCTCAGGGGTGACTCCACCGTGTGAGGTGTGGGGTGTCAGACTGCCCCTAGTGGGGGATGTCTCCCAGTTAGGCTACTCAGGGGTCAGGGACCCACCTGAGCAGGCAGTCTGTCCGTTCTCTGATTTCCACCTCCACGTTGGGAGATCCACGGCTCTCCCCAAAGCTGTCAGACAGTGTCGTTCGCATCTGCACCGGCCCCCGCTGTTTCCCCTATTAATTTCAGCTGTAGGCTGTCTCCAGAGGTGGGGTCTACAGAGACAGGCAGGTTTCCTTGAGCTGCTGTGAGCTCCACCCAGTTCGAGCTTCCCAGCATCTTTGTTTACCTACTTAAGCCTCAGCAATGGCGGGCGCCCCTCCCTCAGCCTCACTGCTGCCTTGCGGATAGATCGCCGCAGACTGCTGAGTTAGCAGTGAGGGAGGCTCCGTGGGCGTGGGACCCTCCCAGCCAGGTGTGGGATATATTCTCCTGGTGTTCCTGTTTCCTTAAAGCGCAGTATTGGGGTGGGAGTTACCCGATTTTCCAGGTGTTGTGTGTCTCAGTTACCCTGGCTAGGAAAACGGATTTCCTTCCCCCTTGCGCTTCCAGGTGAGGGGATGCCTCGCCCTGCTTCAGCTCTCGCTGGTCAGGCTGCAGCAGCTGACCAGCAGCGTTTGTCCGGCACTCCCTAGTGAGATGATCCCAGTACCTCAGTTGAAAATGCAGAAATCACCGGTCTTCTGTGTCACTCGCACTGGGAGTTGGAGACTGGAGCTGTTCCTATTCGGCCATCTTGTTCCGCCCCCTCAACCTAACTTTTCTTTTTCGATCCAATTCTTTGATAAGCATAATTGATGAATTCCATGTGTGTGATGATATTGTAATGATAAATTATCAATATGGTTTCCCTCCTGTCTTGTTCATTATTCAAGTGACTCTTCTTGGTTTGGCAACAGGCCAGGAGGTATATATGACATTTTGTTCAGGTTAAGCAGTAAGAAGAAAACAAAATCTATATTCTCTTTTTCATATTTTAACACAAGCCAACAAATAATTTGAAAGGACCCATGATTAGACAGTGAGGATTTTATGCCCCCTCAAGAGTAATTGAGATTATTTAGTTGTATGGAGGAATGAGCATATCTCAAAGGGAAGCAAGAAGATATAATATTTAGATGATATAATCATTAAGAAGTGGCTTTGCACCCTGGCTACAACACTGTACACAGGAAATATCAGGGCACAGTGGTGCATGCCTGTAATCCCAGCACTTTGGGTGGCTGAGGTGAGTGGATCACCTGAGGTCAGGAGTTCAAGAACAGCCTGATGAACATGGTGAAACTCCATCTTTACTAAATACAAAAAAATTTGCCAGGTGTGGTAGTGCATGCCTGCAATCCCAGCTACTTGGGAGGCTGAGACAGGAGAATCACTTGAACCTGGGAGGTAAATGTTGCATTGAGATGAGGTCATGCCATTGCACTTCATTCTGGGCAACAAGAGCAAAACTCTGTCTCAAAAAAAAAAAAAAGTTACTGCCCCACAAACTTTTTTACATAGAATGATGCAGGATTTCAGAGTCCATGCTACCTCTAGGGGCTCCTACCCCTGCCACATCACACATATAGCTTGACAGGGCCTGTTACAGAGAAGAAAATGCCCGGTAAATTAATATCACAATCATTGGCACATACCCACCAAAAGACTCAAATTAAAATTTTGACAAAATTAAGTATCAACAAGAATGCGAAGGTTTGGGAATTGTCAGACCTTGGAAGACTGTCGGTTGGTGTGTTAACACTGGGATGAAACCAGTAATACCTAGTAAAACTGAAGGTATGTTACCCTGTCACCTATGGTTTTACCTCTTGCTTTATAGTGTAGATAAATACACACTATTGGTAACCAAATAGAAATACAAAAGTATTCACAATAGCATCATTTGTAACTGACAAAAATGAACACAACCCACATGTCCATCGACAATGAAGGGATACACACTAGTGTAGTGTATTTTTAATATATATTTTTCGAGATAGAGTCTTGCTTAGTTGCTCAGGTTGGAGTGCAGCGGCATGATCTCAGCTTACTGCAACTTATGCCTCCTGAGTTCAAGCATTTCCCCTGTCTTAGCTTCCTGATAGCTGGGATTACAGGTGCATGCCGCCACTCCTGGCAAATTTTTGTATTTTTAGTAGAGACGGGTTTCACCATGTTGGTAAGGCTGGTCTCAAACACCTGACCTCAGGTGATCCACCTGCCTTGGCCTCCCAAAGTACTGGGATTTCAGGTGTGAGCCACCGTGCCTAGCATTTTTTTTTTTTTTTGAGACTGAGTCTCACTGTGTTGCCCAGGCTGGAATAGAGGTCATGATCTCGGCTCACTGCAACCTCCACCTCCAAGGTTCAAGGGATAATCCTGCCTCAGTCTCCCAAGTACCTGGGATTACATGCACACACCCCCACACCTGCCTTTTTTTTTTTTTTAAGACAGATTCTCACTTTGTTGCCCAGGCTGGCATGCCGTGGCCTAATCTCGGCTCACTGCAACCTCCGCCTCACGGGTTCAAGCGATTCTCCTGCCTCAGCCTCTTGAGTAACTGGGACTACAGGTGCGTGCCACCATGACTGGCTAATTTTTGTATTTTTAGTAGAGGTGGGGTTTCTCCATGTTGGTTAGGCTGGTCAGGAACTCCTGACATCAAGTGATCTGCCTGCCTCAGCTTCCCAAAGTGCTGGGATTATAGGCATGAGCCACCATGCCTGGCTGGTGTACTGTTCTAATAGAATGCAGACACAATGCTAAGTGTGAATCTTAAAAACTTAGTATTGAGTAAAAGAAGGCAGATGCAACAGGATACAGACTATTACTCCAATTATGTAAAAGAAAAACCAGGCAAAATCAGGCTTTACTTTAGGCATATTAAAAATACATAATAAGGAGAGACACTGAGGTCAGGAGTTCAACACCAGCCTGGCCAACATGCAAAACGCCGTCTTTACTAAAAATGCAACAATTATCCAGGCATGGTGGCATGTAGCCCATGCCTGTAATCCCAGCTATACAGAAGGCTGAGGCTGCAGTGAGCCAAGATCACGCCACTGCATTCCAGCATGGGTGAAACAGCGAGGTTCCATCTCCAAAAAAAAAAAAAAAGAAAGAAAAGAAAAGAAAATACATAATAAAATTACAAAGAGAAGCAAGGAGAAGATGGCAGATATCCACCCCTGGAAGTTGTGGGTCACGTCTGTAATTTCAGCACTTTGGGAGGCTAAGACGGGAGAATCATGAGGTCAGAGGTTCAAATGCAACCTGGCTAGCACGGTGAAACCCCAAGTCTAAAAAACAAACAAACAAACAAACAAAAAGAAAAGAAAGCACTTGGGCCAGGAGTGGTGGCTCACACCTGTACTTCCAGCACTTTGGGAGGCTGAAGCAGGAGGATTGCTTGAGCCCAGGAGTTGAAGGACAGCCTACAGTCTTGGCAACATAGTTAGCCCCTATCTCCATTAAAAAAAGAAAAAAGGCCAGGAGGTGGATGTGGCAGTGAGCTGAGATCTCGCCATTGCACTCCAGCCTGGGTGACAGGCCGAGACACTATCTCCAAAAAAAAAAAAAAAAAAAAGATAAAGAGAATAATTGATGAAAGTATGCACAGTACCATTAAAATGTTGACTTTAAAGTGATCTCTGAATGGGGTACGTGAGAGAAAAAGTTACTTAACATTTTTATACCTATTGAATTGTATAACCTATGTATGCATCACAAATTTAAATGTACAATAATGCAGATAACTGAAATGTGGGTATGCTTTGATTAGGACTTTGCATTTCCTATTTGCTCAAATTCCTCATGATTCTAGATGCAAATGAATAGAAATACAAAATGTAAGGAGACACAGTGCTTCTGATAGCCCTTTCTTTTTTCCATATTTTGTGTCTCTGCCTGTAGTTTACCTTATGAGTCCATATGGCTAATGAACAAAATATTTTTCATTTGGATACCTGTGACCAAGCATTGCAAGTTAACGATATTTCTGAATCTTGGACCTCTTATTCACAGTGAAGCCTGCCCAGACATGATAAGGCCGAGAGGGATGTAAAAGGTTGCTGAATGGATGATCAATTTCTGGTGAGCAATAATTAAAGGTAATGTAAAATGAGACAATTATTGCTTTTCATCATACCTTGAAAGAACTCCTACGGTCAATGATTTTGAAAAAAAAAAATCTAAGTTCACTCTTTTATTTTCTATAATGAAAAGATATTATCCACTAGAAGTTCAAGAGTAAAATCTGAAGGCAGCTTATCTGACCTGGCCATATGGTCTTGCTGCTTATTAAACATAACTTTCTACAAACTAACCTCTCCAGACCTCAGATCTTCAACTCTCTAAAATGGAAACCTAGTAGTATTTACCTCTAGAGCCCCAGCTGAACTGAGCATTTTAGGGAAGTAACAAACACACACCTGGTATGTGTAGTCACATTATGAACCCAGCATAGCCCAGCATACAAAAATTTCTCAGTAATAGAGATCCTCAAGAGAAAAATGAGATGTAGCCTATCTCATTGGCCTTTCATGTGGCTAATGAAAAGTGAAAGTCCATAATGAGAAAGACATGCGCAGCCAGTGACACCATCCGTTCAGTGTGGACTCTCAACATCTCTGACAGTCATTACCTGTTGTATCCCAATATGCTTATATATTGGGGTGATACTGCCTTTTGCTCAAAACATACATAAACCTCAAGCCTCAGTAAGAAATATTTATGGACAACCAGATATTCTGTGTTTCCAGTCAAAACTCAGGTAGACTACATTTTGTCTGACAGGAGAAGGCACAGTTGATGCCCAGTTAACCCTGAGATCATCTCTGCCTGTGGCTTCCGATCATCATAGCAAGGAAGCTCTTTCCCTGTAGTCCATCGTCTGTATCTGCCCTTTGCTATAAAGGTAGCAAAAATAAGCATCTGAAAAGATGCTCAACACCATATGTCACTAGGAAATTCAAATTAAAACAACGATAAGTTACCACTACACATCTATTAGACTGGCTCAAATCCAAACGCTGACACCACCAAATGCTGGCGAGGATATGGAGCATCAGGAACTCTCATTGATTGCTGCTGGGAATGCAAAAGGTACAGTCACTTTGGAAGTCAGTTTTGCAAATTCCTGCAAAACTAAACATAGGTTTACCATACGATCTGGCAATTGCAATTGCATTCTTTGGTATATACCCAAATGAGCTGAAAACTTAAATCCACTCAAATCCTGCACATGAATGTTTACAGCAGCTTACACATAACCAACAAAGATTGGAAGTAACCAAGATATCAGATATCCTACAATAGCGTAATGGATAAACTAACTCTGAAACATTCATACAATTGAATACTCTTCAGAAATAACAAGAAATGAACTACTAAGGCGTGAAAAGACATGGAGGAATCTTAAACACGTATTTCTAAGTGAAAGAAGCCCATGCAAAAGGCCACATGGTGTAGAGTTCCAATTATATGGAATACTAGAAAAGGTAAAACTAGGCAAATGATATTATGAAAAGTTCAGTGGTTGCCAGAGGCTTGAGCAGAGGGAAGGATGAATAGGTGGAGCACAGAAGATTTTTAGGGCAGTGAAACTTTTCTGTGTGACCCTATAATGGTGGACATATGTTCTTAAGCATTTGTCAAAGCCCATAAATGGTAGAACACAAAGAGTGAATCTTAATATAAACCATGAACTGAATGATATCAATACGGGCTCATCAAGCCTAACAAATGTACCACACTAACAAGATGATAATACAGGAAGTGTGTGTACTGTGGTGTGAGGGGGATACTAGAGTGCAATATGCCTTCTGCTCTTTTTTCTGTACACCCACAACTGTTCTAAAAATTAAGTCAATTATTTATTGATTTATTATTATTATTTTTTGAGATGGAGTCTTGCTCTGTCACCCAGGCTGGAGTGCAGTGGCGGGATTTCAGCTCACTGCAAGCTCCGCCTCCTGGGTTGACACCATTCTCCTGCCTCAGCCTCCCCAGTAGCTGGGACTACAGGCGCCCGCCACCTCGCCCAGCTAGTTTTTTGTATTTTTTAGTAGAGACGGGGTTTCACCACTTTAGCCAGGATGGTCTCGATCTCCTGACCTCGTGATCCACCCGGGTCGGCCTCCCAAAGTGCTGGGATTACAGGCTTGAGCCACTGCACCCGGCCAATTATTTATTTATTATTTATTTTTTGGAGATGGAGTCTCACTCTGTCGCCCAGGCTGGAGTGCAATGGCGTGATCTCAGCTCATTGCAACCGCCACCTCCCAGGTTCAAGCCATTCTCCTGCCTCAGTCTCCCAAGTAGCTGGGATTACAGGCATCCGCCACCATGCCTGTGGTCACACCATGTTTACACCAAGCTGCTGTAAACATTCACATGCAGGATTTTAGTGAATACAAGTTTTCAAGTCATTTGTAGGGAAAGGAAGGAGAGATCAGACTGTTACTGTGTCTATACAGAAAGATGTAGACAAACGAGACTCCATTTTGTTCTGTATTTGAGATGTTGTTAATCTGTGACCCTACCCCCAACCCTGTCCTTGCAAGAGACATGTGCTGTGGTGACTCAAGATTAATGGATTTGGTGCTCTGCAGGATGTGCTTTGTTAAACAAGTGCCTGAAGGCAGCATGCTTGTTAAAAGTCATCACCATTCTCTTAAGCTCAATTACCCAGGGACACATACACTGCGGAAGGTCTCAGGGACCTGTGTCTAGGAAAGCTAGGTATTGTCCAAGATTTCTCCCCATGTGATAGTCTGAAATATGGCCTCGTGGGAAGGGAAAGACCTGATCGTCCCCCAGCCTGACACTCATGAAGGGTCTGTGCTGAGGAGGATTAGTATAAGAGGAAAGAAGGCCTCTGGGCAGTTGAGATAGAGAAAGGCATCTGTCTTCTGCCCATCCCTGGGCAATGGAACATCTTGGTGTAAAACCCGTTCTATTTACTGAGATAGGAGAAAATGCCTTAGGGCTGAAGGTGGGATGTGCTCGTGGTAATGCTGCTCTTTATGCACTGAAAATGTTAATGGAGATGTTTGCATATGCATATCAAGGCACAGCACTTTTCCTTAAACTTATTCATGTCACAGAGATCTTTATTCATATTTCTTTCTGCTGACCTTCTCCCTACTATGCTCCTATTGTCTGGCACTTTCCTTTTTTTGAGATGGTAAAGATAATGATCAATAAATACTGAGGGAACTCAGAGACAGGTGATGGTTCGGGTCCTCTGTATGCTGAGCACCCGCCCCCTGAGTCCACTTTTTCTTTCTCTATACTTTGTCTCTGTGTCTCACTTATTTTCTCAAGTCTCTCATTCCAACCAACAAGAAACGCCCACATGTATGGAGGGGCAGGCCACCCCTTCACCATTTGGGTATGTGCCTGGCTAATTTTTTGTATTTTTAGTAGAGATGGAGTTTCACCATGTTAGCCAGGATGGTCTTAATCGGCTTGTTATGCCCAGACCGTTTATTCCCTGAAGAAGACCACCAGAGTCAAAGCCAAGCGGCGAGGATCTTTACTGCAAGTTCGAACTTGGTCCCTCTGTTCCACAACATACAAGAGGGCCCCGAACAATGCGTGCACTTGCTTTTTATAACCCGATGTAAATAGGACTTGTAAGGTTACAGAAGAACAAGGGAATTCTTTAGGTTACAGCATTACAATTGGTTAACATATTAAGTTATACATTTAGCAGTGATCTATTGGTTCCCGTGTTTTCAGTAAAACTAGAAACGGCTGTGTCGTTATTAGGGATTTTTCCAGGTGGTGTTTTTCTAAAGTTGAGATATATGGTGGGACGTGTTTGTACTGGGCTCAGGAAGTTGAGAGATATGAGAGATATATGGTGTTTGTACTGGGCCTAGGAAATTGAGAGATATATGGTGTTTGTACTGGGCCCAGGAAATTGAGAGATATATGGTGTTTGTACTGGGCCCAGAACTGAGGAATGTGCCTGATTTCTTTCAGGCTGACCTCATGATCCACCCGTGTTGGCCTCCCAAAGTGCTCAGATTACACGTGTGGGCCACCGCGCCCGGGCTCATTTATCTTTCTGAGACAGGGTTTAGCTCTGTCACTCAGCCTGGAGTGCAGTGGTGCAATCATAGCTCACTGCAGCCCCAACCCCCAGGGCTCAAGTAATCCTCCTGCCTTAGTCTCCTGAGTAGCTGGGACCACAGGCGTGTACCACCATGCCTGGCACATTTCTTAGACATCTGAAAAGATGCTCAACACCATATGTCAATAGGGAATTCAAATTAAAACAGGGATGAGATACCATTACACATCTATTAGCCTGGCTTGAATGCAAACACTGACACCACCAAATGCTGGTGAAGAAATGGAGTGACAGGAACTCTCATCTATTGCTGCTGGGAATGCAAAACGGTACAGCCACTATGGAAGGCAGTTTTGCAAGTTCCTGCCAGACTAAACATACACTTACCACATGATCTGGCAAAAAAATAAAATTTTAAAAATATATTTTATATACTTAAAATATATATATTTACATAAATGTATATTATATATATATATTTAAAATAATTTATTTTTATTTTTTGTAGAGACAGTCTCCCCACGTTGGCCAGCCTGCAGGATCTATTAGTTTTAAAAGCATTTTAAAATCTTGAACAAGAAATTATTTGAAGAGTAAAAAATAAAATGATAGAGAGTGTTGATTGGTAAATTCCAAATGTTGTATATTACATAATTTGGATTAATTTTAAATTCCAAAAAGTGAAACTTTAAAAAATATTTTTAAAATTTCCTAATCCCAAGTCAATCCATGCTCAACACATTCAAGAGCCGATTTCAGAGGAGGAATAAGTGGTCAACAAGTTCTTAGGTTTTGACTTTGTTGAGTATTTGTATTTGCGAATGGAGAATTTTTAGGTTTTGTTCCTTTCTTCTTAGGTTATTGACTAATATTTTATTAAGTCAGAGAGACAGTAAATTAGAATTACCTGTCCATTTCATCTGTTATAAAGATTTCCTCCAAACTCATTTATCTAAATTTTTTGGTTTATTTAGTTGGGCGTGATGGCTCACACCTGTAATCTCAACACTTTGGGAGGCTGAGGTGGGGGCTCACCTGAGGTCAGGCGTTGGAGATCAGCCTGGCCAACATGGAAAAAACCCCTTACCTACTAAACGTACAAAAATGTGTTGGGCGGCAAGGTACAGTGGCTCACTCCTGTAATCCTAGCACTTTGGGGGGCCGAGGTGGGCGGATCACCTCAGGTGGGTAGTTCGAGACCAGCCTGACCAATATGGAGAAACCCCATCTCTACTAAAAACACAAAATTAGTCAGACATGGTGGCACATGCCTGCATTCCCAGCTACTTGGGAGGCTGAGTTAGGAGAATCGTTTCAACCCAGGAGGTGGAGATTGCGGTTAGCCAAGATCTCGCCATTGCACTCCAACCTGGGCAACAACAGTGAAACTTCATCTCAAAACACAACATCAACAACAACAGCCACAACAGCAAAAGAAAATTAACCAGGCATGGTGGTTCGCCTGTAGTCCCAGCTACTCGGGAGGCTGAGGCAGGCTAGTCGCTTGAGCCCAGGAGGCGGGGGTTGCAGTGAGCTGAGATTGTGCCACTGCACTCCAGCCTGGGATGAAAGAAAGTTGTTTTTTTTTTTTTTTTAACTCATTTTTTTAACCATTTAGGTGTATAGGATGCTTATAGATAACCATCAAGATAAACAAATAATTACCATATCAAAGTTCTAAATTTTAAAAATCTTCTTTCCTTTGTTACTTTTAAGTAGCCTATTCTAGGCGGGGGGACGGTGGCTCAGGCCTGCATTCCTAGCACTTTGGGAGGCTGTGGCGGGCAGATGACGAGGCCAAGAGATGGAGACTATCCTGGCCAACATAGTGAAACCACGTCTCCACTAAAAATAAAAAAATTACCTGGGCGTGGTGACGGGCGCCTGTGTAGTCCCAGCTACTCTGGAGGCTGGGGCAAGAGAATGGTTTGAACCAGAGAGTCCCAGGTTGCAATGAGCCGAGATCGCGCCACTGCACTCCAGCCTGTCCACAGGGGGAGACACCTCAAAAAAAAAAAAAAAAGAAAAAAAGAATAAGAAGCCTATTCCAGGCCGGGCACGCTGGTTAACGCCTGTAATCTCAACACTTTGGGAGGCCAAGGTGGGCGGATCACCTGAGGTCAACAGTTCCAGAGCAGCCTGGCCAACATGGTTAAACCCCATCTCTACTAAAAATACAAAAATTAGCCCTGTGTTGTGGCAGGCGCCTGTAATCCCAGCTACTCGGAAGGCTAAGGCAGGAGAACCACTTGAACCCGGGAGGCGGGGGTTGCAGTGAGCCGAGATTGCGCCATTACATTCCAGCCTGGAGGACAGAGTGAGACACTGTCTCCCCAAAAAAAAAAAAAAAAAAAAAAAAAAAAAAAGCCTATTCCAAAAGAAAAATAATAAAAATATTTATTATTTCTTGGGACATTTCCCGGGTCAGGTTCCACCCAGATTTGCCTCCTACTGGCCCTGAGAATGCACTGACTCCACCCTTGGCCTCAGGTCACTGGTGGAGCCTTTGGCCCCTAGGCGCATGCCTACTCCGAGGTCAGGCGGCCACTCCCGGAAGTCTCCAGGGCTCAGGCGGTGGGCTGGGTGCGTGTTCATCATGGTCACCGGCGTATTTCTTGTAGGCTTTTAGGACTCTGGACTTCACTTCTCACAGGTGCCTGCGGTCCTGACTGTTCCATCTTGGACTACATATTCCATGGGCGACAGAGAAATCTTGGACCTCTGGCTCCATCTCCCGGACCTCTGGCTCTGTCTTCCCGACCTTTGTGCTGCCCCTGACCAGGTCCCACCTGAGGAAGAAGGCGGTGCGGGTCTCTGCGGGAGCTTCTGCCGTCCCAGCCCGCAATCTACGTGGGACCCTGCGTGGCGGTGAGAGTGGAGGCCTTGGGCGGGGGCTGAGCTTTTCTCCCACCTCCTCAGGCCCGGGGGTGTTAGAGCTGCGGAGGAGGGGGCTCATCTCTAGGGAGACAGGTGGGGAACGTCTCCTTTGTGATGTGGGGACTGAGCAGGGTGCGTGAGTTTCTGGTGTGACTGGGACATAGAGTGAGTGTCCTTTGCAAAGCCTGCTTTGCTGTAGCTCTGTGGTGTCACTGACCGTGGGTCCAGAGTCTCAGTTTCCCTGTCTCCTCTGAGCCTAGTATGACTGCCACAGAGAAATGATGGAAGCGGGAAATCAGATAATGAGCTTTAGATGAAGTTGCCCAGTGAGAAGAAACAGATAGGATGGGAAGCTTAGAGCAGGAATTGCCCTAAAAGCGATGTGATAGACTCTGTTAAAGAAAAAAATGTTCAGTCACACTTGTTAAAGCATGCAAAGGAAGACTTGATTCAGGATCATCGTGATAGATATTGAAAGCACAGCAGTGAGATTTTGCAGTGGGTACAAGAGATTGGGTTCAACTCCGAATTCAGCATGAACGAGTGAGAATTTATAGTCAAGGAGCAGGTTAGGGATCACCGGATGACAAAATACTAAGGAAATGTCTGGGATAAGTAGGGTACTGGCTAAATGCACCTGTTGGGATTCTTTTTGGCGAGAACTGGGTGATAAGACATCATCACTTGGGGATGGTGGGGGATGAAGATAGGGGGGCAGAGGATTCCTGATAAACTGGCTTAGAAGGGGTCTTTGCTATTTTTGGTTTTTACAGTGAAGTGGACAGATGGGCCCAGGAGAAGGTGTAAGAGCCTAAGTAAAGTTTGGTCAAGCAGAGTTTGTGTAGGACTCCTTCCTAGAAGGCTTGTACACTCTGCCCCCATCTCCCGATTCTTGGAGTTTCATTTCTGTGTTTAAGATACCGGCCTTCTTGAATTCTGACCCCAGGAACCTGCAGTGAAGGATGATTGGAGATTCCACCCACCATACTTCCTTCTGGTTATGTGTATGAAATTATGCCCTGTAGCCTTGGAGTGAGAAACAAACACTATTTTAAGGTGTTTTTGATCATTCCTTTTTGGACTTCTTTAGATCAAAAGCAACAGGAGTATGAAGTCAGTTATGATGTGTCCTTGCAAATGAAGGAAGTGAGCCTGAGTGTAAGTGTTTCTGAAATAGGAATTCTTAGTCATTGTGTCCATTGTCTGTTTTTATGGGTATACAGGGCACAACAATCCCCCTGAAGCTCTATATACATGTTTGCTCATTTGCATTTTTCCAAGGTTCCATCATCCAAATTATTTAGACTTGAACTTTAGATCTGGAATCAGAGGGTTATACCTTTGAACGGTTTTGCAGAAAACCAGTGATCAAGATTATGAGAAAAGTTAAGAAAATCATACAACATCGGTGGGATTGGACATTATATTGATAATAAAATATATGTTTTTAAAGAACTTGGGAATAGCTGCATACCAGCTATCAGAAAAACAAAACATAATAAGAATTTGTCATTCACGGAAAAATGCCTATGATCTCACTTTCAATAGGATTCATAGTTGTAGGTCGCAGTTCTCAAAGACTATCTATGCAGTCCATTTTTTAAAAATGGAAGTTCACAAAACCTTTTGCAAGGATTGTATCTAATATGACCATTTAACTTGTTTTTCAGAAAAGAATAGAAGGGGCGAGGCCATTTTTATTGAACTTCTAATATATGTGCAAAATCATGTGGTCTGTTTTCTGTATCTTTTCTCATTAAATGTGCAAAGGCCATTGCTGTGTTAATTAAGGGAAGAATCTTTATAGTGAAATGTTTCTAATTATGTAGAAGTGGCGCAGGTAAAGTTGATTCAAGAAAACACAGTGTTACATGGTTCTGTCACATTGATTTTTTTTTAATTCTAGGCCTAGTATTTAGGTTTCTTTTAATGACAAAAATGTAACCTGGTCCCATAATGATAGTTTTGAAAGTTTAATACTTTGAAATGTATTGCTATTCTATTTGTAATGATGGAATTGAGGCAGGCTCATTGCAAATATGTCATTACCTAAGGAAGTTATGAAGAAGACAGAATAACCCCAAGTCCCCCTGCCCAGAGAAAATCATTTAAAAAATGTTGGTGTATGTGTTTCTGATTTTCATGTATGAGCATTTGTGTGTACTTTTGTCATTGCAGAAGAGAATTAATAGAGACACAAAGACTCCAACTGTTAGTTTGAAAATGGAATTTACCTTAATTGTTGCTGTTAAACCAAAATTATGGTATGATATTGCTTTGGACTGAGCTTCTGCACTAGGCTTCAACAGACCAGACGAAACCAAAATGAAGTCACTCATGCTAAATGCCACATTATCACACTGAAATTTTAAGGGGGCAGATAAATCTCAAAACAAACCTGTTTTTCCTGAAAACAGGAGATTCCAGTCTAAATAACTTGATGTTCACCAATCCTTATTTTTATTTTTATTAAAAATTTTTTTAAGTGTTCCTCTCACCTCAGCCTCCCATGCAGCTGGGACTACAGACATGTGTCACCAGGCCTCAGTTCTTTTTTTCTCTAGTTCTGTTATTTGTTCGTATCTTACACAAAATCCACTGTGTTGCAGAAGGGCTCTCATGCTGTTTTATACAATGGAGACTGCCTCATTTGTGAATCCCAATAAAAGCTCATGAGATCTATAAGTCAATTTATTGTAACTTTGTCTTTCAACATGGGTTTCCATGTATCTGTGCATCTTAGGAGAAGAGGGAAGTACCAGGGACCACCTGAGGTGAAAAACAGTCACGTAATTACACCTTTTAGATACTGAAAACGTCATCTAACACTCAAGAGGGCACATATTAGGAAGTAAGATATCCTCCCAGAGTTAATATTTTATGCTGGGCTCATGTCTGTAAAATCCCAGCTCTTTGGGAGGCTGAGGTGAGTGGATAGCTTGAGCCCAGGAGTTTGAGACCAGCCTGGGAAACATGGCAAAACCCCGTCTCTATAAAAAATACAAAAATTAGCTGGGTGTGGGAGTGCTTGTCTATAGTCCCAGCAACTTAGGGGGCTGGGGTGGGTGGATCGCTTGAGCCCAGGAGGAGGCACAGGCTGCAGTAAACTGTATTTGCGCCACTGCACTCCAGCTTTGGCCACAAAGTGAGACCCTGTCTCAAAAAAAAAATAAATAAATAAAGAATAATTTAGAGATGCAAGATTACTTCAGAGAAAGAGAGCAGTAATGTATGATTTCCAGGTGTATTGCAAGTATGAATAATATTTCCAAAGATAGCTTAAATACTGTAAAACATAGGTATTGTAATATTTACAAGTATTTACATAAATGCCCATTTTTGCAGAAAAATGTTTCACTATCATTAATTTAGCACTGTATTGGATCCTGTGCATTGAACATGTATATGAGGCTGTAGGGTGTTTTCCTTGTTTTCTGTAACATCCAGGGAGTAGGGAAAGGGGCATTTTCTCCTTAAGTATCTGAAAATCTTTTTTGCTGTTGTTTTTAAAGCTAAAGGTTTTTTTTTTTTTTTTTGGAAGATCAATATTTTCTCATAGGTGAGCCTTGAAATTTGTAAAATTGGAATTATAAGAAAGAGAAACCTACAAAACACAAACTGTAAGTAAAACAAGAAACAACAGAATTAAGTTCCTTTTATAATAGTAGATTAATGGACAGGTGGATATTTTTATCTTCAGTGATGAGACATTATTATGCTAGCTATCATGTACTTGTTTCTATGGATTATCTTGATTAATCTTCAGAACTGATGTGTAGTGAGATGGGGAAACAGAGGCACCAAGCTGTTAACATCTCACAATGCAGAGCTCAGTATCACTTCCTTAGAGGCCGACAAGACAGCCTGTTTCCTTAATTTTACCAGGATACCACTTAATTTATGCATAGATTTTTATACCTTTTTTTTTTTTTTAGGAGACAAGGTCTTGCTCTGTTGCCTAGGCTGCAGTACAGTGGTGTGAACACTGCTTACTGCAGCCTCAACCCCCTGGGTTCAAGCAATCCTCGTGCCTCAGCCTTCCAAAGTGTCGGGATTAAAAACCTGAACCACCACACCTGGCCTAAGCCTGTCTTCTTTACTGAGTAATTCATCCTTGATAGTATTTTTCATCGATTATATAATTTAACATCAATCTTATTAGTAATGGCATAAGGTTGGGCACGGTGCCTCACACCTGTATTCCCAGCACTTTAGGAGGCCGAGGTAGGTGGATCACCTGAGGTCCAGAGTTCAAGATCAGCCTGACCAACATGGAGAAACCCCATCTCTACTAAAAATACAAAATTAGCCAGGTGTGGTGGCACATGCCTGTAATCGCAGCTACTCGGGAGACTTAGGCCGAGCATTGCTTGAACCCGGGAGATGGAGCTTGCAGTGAGCCGAGATTGTGTCACTGCACCCCACCATGGGGGTAAGAGTGAGACTCATCTAAAAAAAAATTTAAAAGTTCCTAGAAGCAAGTTTAGTTTTATGGGGCTGGGCATGGTGTCTCATGCCTGTAATCCTAGCACTTTGGGAGGCCTATGTGGAAGGATCCCTTGAGCCCAGGAATTCAAGACTAACCTGTGTAACATAGTGAGACCCCATCTCTCAGAAAAAAAAAAGAAAGAATCAGACTATTCTATTAAGTGCTTCTGCTCTGCCATACCTGCAAATTGTAGTATTGAGGGTGGGACGATCACACAAGAGAATAGTTGCTTCCTTTAAAATATTCATAATCTATGACATCTAAATAGGAGTAAGTTTAAGGCAGTGTGTGATAGAACCTACTTGAAGAGATTTAGGTGACCTACCTGGTGATGTCACATAGAACAGACATCAGTCTGACTATAGCGATAGTCAGGCTGTGGACAAATTTTACTGAGTCTATGGGATCTGCATGGTGATAAACAGATTTTATAGTCTATCTTTTATACCTTGTAGTTGTCACTCTAATGAAAATTAGAAAATTAGAAAATGGAAAACAAAATCAATTGCAGAGGGAAATTCAGCCGCTGTCTGGAGGAAATCCTGACCAACCTGGACGTTTGAGCTCTGAATTTTCCTTGATGTAATTTGCTTGTCAGTTTAAAACGTGCATAAGATCATACCTGATGTGTAGCAATCTGGAGTTTTAGAAAACCTGGCGTGCCTTTCCATTTACACAACCACTTGAAGTGGAGGCACCATAAATCCAAACGGGGTGCCCAAGAGAGGTTGTTCTCCTTGTCTTTCTTTATTCTTACGTAGTTTGTATTCCACATTTTTTCTTAAAAGGAGGAACTGGGCTGTGGCCTAGGATTTAATGGAGTGGATCAAAATGTACTGATTGTGGATGGGACTCCACAGTGTGTCACCACTAAGTGATTTCTGCCCTCTTACATGACTCAGCTTCTCTCTCTGAAGGTCTATCACCTGCAAAAGAGCTCACAGTGTGGAGTGACCAGCTCCTATATGTGTTTCCTGGATGAAACTTTTAAAATCAAATTGTTGAGAGTTCCCTTAGGGCCATGGCAGCATTGCAGGGCATCAACACCCTAGCACTCCCAATCAGCCCTCCGTCACCCAAAGAAACCATTCAGGGGAGAGAATCAATATGCCTTTTCTCTTTGGACCTGAGGAAACTCAGTCTCCCATTTATCTATAAAATTAACAGTCCAGTTTCTCACCCAAATGGACAGACAAGCCAATTAAGATTAATTTGAAGAGAAAAGGCAATGCAGAAGACTCTTTAGAATGCATCTCTGAACTAGAATTAGGATCCTAAACAAACAACTTCCAAGGGAAAAAATATATATGTTCCTCCTTTTAAGAAAAACTGTGGAAAACAAATTAAGAATAAAGAAAGACAAGGAGAACAACCTCTCTTGGGCATCCTATTAGGATTCATGGGGCCTCACTTACAAGTGGTTGTGTAAATGGAAGGGCACGCCGGGTTTTCTAATACTACAAATTGTTACACATCAGGTATGATCTTATGCATGTTCTAAACTGAGAAGCAAATTACATCAAGGAAAATTCAGAGCTCAAAGGTCAACCTGCAACTAATAAGTTCTCTATTTCTCTGCTTTTTTTCTGCTTGCTTTAAGTCTGCTTTTAGACTATTAATAGTACACACACCACACACACACACACACCACACACACACAGCTAACCCACTTCCTGTATACAGTCCTAAGTCACCCCTAACTTTTTAACTCTCATCTGCCATTACACTTGCTAAGGTCAAATCCTCTCACAATACAAGGTAATCTCTAGAACCCCCAAAAATAAAATGGTAAGATAATGGGATACTGAAAATAGAGATTTAGACCTAAGAAGAATCTGCCCATGGCTCTTGAAACTCCACAAAGAAAAGAGAGCATTTCAAAAAGGGGTGAGTGGCATCTTGAGGGGTTCAAGTCATTAGAAGCCTGCTATAGATATTTTTCTTGGTACCAAAGATTGAAAAGGAGAAGGAGGAATAGGGGACAGAAAAGTAAAACAAGAAGCAAACACAGAAACCAAGTGCAGGGCTTTTTCTTTCTTTCTTTTTTCAGCTGTGAGGAATTTTAGACAATTCAGAGGCTGGTAGAGTTGGTCGAATCAGTTGGGAGAAAGACTGGAATAATAATAAGGAAAGCCAACAATAAGGTCACAGAATGCTCTAACGGAAAGAGGAAATTAAGACCAGCTGGTTGTCAGTTGCACCCTTTAGTCATTAAGGAGAATTTACAAAACAAATAAAACCCAACTCAGCTACTTACCTAGGAATGGGGCCCTGGCTGAAGACTGCTCTCTGCCATTTTAGAAGCAAGAAGAAACTCAAACTCACCTTTTCTATTGGAGGTGAGCTAAAACTCCAGAAAGGAGTTACCTGCCTTTTATCAGTATGGAAACAGGACAACTTTCCCTCACTGTTGAAAGCAAGCAAAACTCCATAAAAGAAGTTGTACAGGAAAATAAACTTTAGATGTCAACCAAATTTGGGGATATTAGGGATTCTCTTGAGGGAGGAGACCCCCAGGTCTCAGCAAATTGTCTCATTGGTTTGAGCCATAAGGATAGATGAAGTTGGTATCAAGCACTGACAGGAGATTTGTCAAAATCAGGGGCACCTCCACTCAGAATCCCTGTGGTTACTAATTGTGAACCCAAAATATCTGAGACAGGGATCAGTCAATTTAAAAAGTTTATTTTGCCAAGGTTACAGCCATGCCTGTCACACAGCCTCAGGGGGGTCCTGATGGTATGTGTCCAAGGTGGTCGGGGCACAGCTTGCTTTTATGCATTTTTGGGAGACATCCTGCATCAGTCAATGTGTAAGATTTACATTGGTTTGATCTGAGTGGGCAAGACAACTTAAGTCAGGGCTTCCAGGTCATAGGGAGATTTAAACATATTCTTTTTAATTAATTTATTTATTTTTGATATGGGGTCTCACTGTCACCCAGGCTGGAGTGCAGTGGTATGGTCTTGGCTCACTGCAGCCTCTGCCCACTGAGGTCAAGTGATAATACCTCTTCAGTGTCCCAAGTAGCTAGGACCACTGACGCCTGCCACCATGCCTGGCTAAGTTTTTCTGTGGGTTTTTTTTTTTTTTCTTTGTGGAGAGGCTGGGTTTCACCATGTTGCATAGACTGGTCTGGAACTCCTGAGCTCAAGGGATCCACCCTCCTCGGCATCCTAAAGTGCTGGCATTACAGGCGTGAGCAACCACACTTGCCACATTTAAACAATAAAATAGGAATAGAAAGCAGTTTTCTTAACCTGCTACAAACCTTAAGCCCATGTACAAAAGCCCAGAGCTAACATAGTTAATGGGAAAAGGCTTAAAGCTTTTCTCCAAAGATGAGAAACAAGACGTCCACTCTTTACATCTCTATTTAGCTTTGTAATGGAGGTTGTTCCCAGTCAATTAAGCAAGAAAATGAAATAAAAGGCATGAAGATTGGGAGTGAAGAACAAACAGTACCTCTATTAGGCAATGATAGGATCTTGACTATAGAAAATATCTGGGGCCAAGCATAGTGGCGCATGCTTTTAATCTTAGTAATTTGGGAAGCTGAGGTAGGATGACTTGAGCCTAGGAATTCAAGCCGAGCCTGGGCAACATAGTGAGGTCCACTCTCTACCAAAAAAAAAAAAAAAAAGTAGCTGGGAGTGTTGGCATGAATCTGTGGTCCCAGCTACTAATGAGGAGGTGAGAGGATGACTTGAGCCTGTGTAGTCAGGGCTGCAATGAGCTGTGATTGCGCCACTGTGCTCCAGCTTGGGCAATGGTTTGACACTATCTTAGGAAAAGAAAAAAGGCTGGGCATTGTGGCTCACGCCTGTAATCCCAGCACTTTGAGAGGCCAAGGTGGGTGGATCACTTGAGGCCAGGAGCTGGAGACCAGCCTGAGCAACATGGTGAAACCTTGTCTCTACCAAAAATACAAAACTTAGCTGGGTGTGGTGGCATGCACCTGTGGTCCCAGCTACCCAAGAGGCTGAGCACTTGAATCCAGGAGGTGGAAGTCGCAGTGAGCTGAGATTGCACCACTGCCAAGGAACACACACACACACACACACACACACACACACACAGTATTATGGCTAATAACTTTGTTTACCAATATAGAAGAATTAATGATTATAAAAAAATTGTACTTATGTATGTATGCAATTATTCCAAAATCAAAGTTAAGAAAATCCATGTATAATAGTATCAATAAAAATATATAGGAATGAGGCTGGGCCCAGTGGATCACTCGTGTAATCCCTGCTCCCAGCACTTGGAGAGGCCAGTGTGGGCAGATCACCTGAGGTCCGGAGTTCGATACCACCCTGGCCAACATGGTGAAACCTGGTCTCTACTAAAAATTCAAAAATTGGGCTGGATGTGGTGGTGCATGCCTGTGGTCCCAGCTACTTGGGAGGATGAGGCTGGAGAATTGCTTGAACCCGGAGTCAGAAGTTGCAGTGAGCCAAGATTGTACCACTGCACTCCAGTCTTCATGACACAGTGAGACTCCATCTCAATATATATACACACACACACACACACACACATATATATGCACATACATGTATATATATGAATGAATTTAACAAAAGTATAACATTTGTACAGAGAACACTGGAAAATATCATGAATGAAATTATATTTCATTTAAATAAATTGAAAGACATCCCAGATTTATGGATCAGAACACTTAATATTGTCAAGGTAGTCGTATCTTTGGAATTGATGTAGAGTCATTGTGACCCTATCAGTTTCAGCTGGCTTTATGACAGAAATTGACATGTGGATCCTAAAATATATACAGCTATGCAATGGAGTCAGAATTGCCAAAATAAGTAAACAAAAAAGAAAAAAAAAATTAGAAAGTTTGCTGGCTAATATCTCCCAGTTTTCCTAGACAGAGTTATTAGTCACGGGGTATAAAGTTTTGGTTATACAAGATGATAAACTCCTAGAGATCTACCATACAACAGAGTACCTATTGTTGTAACACCATAGTTAAAAGTTTCATAAGAGGGTGGAACTTATGTGCTGTCAAAATACACATACACAAAGATAGCAGGAGGAAGCTTTTGAAGGTGATACATATGTTCATTGCCTGTACTGTGTTGATAGTTTTAGGGGTGTATCCAAAGTCATCAAGTTGTATACATCCAATATATATGGGTTTTTGTATATCAGTCATAGTATAATAAAGTGGTTTCAAAAAAAAACCCTAGAAAGTAGGATGGTTCATGTTTTCCAATTTCAATACTTGCTAGGAAGCTGCAGTTATCAAGATTGTGATACTGACATAAGGATTGACCCACACTTATTCATGAAGTAGAATCAAGAGTCCAACATGTATGGTTCATTGTTTATTGACAAGGGAGCCAAGTCAGGTCAATGGAGGAAAGAATAGTCATTTCAAAAAATGATGCTGGAAGAAAAGTATATCTCCATGCAAAAGAATGAAGTTAGTCTTTTTCCTTACACCATATGTAAACATTGACTCAAAATGAGTTAAAGACCTAATTGTAAGAAGTAAAGATAAATAACTTTTACAAGGAAATAGAGGAATAAACTTCTCAAATGCTTTCACAGCACAAGCAGAGGTAAGGAGAGACCTAATCTATAAGTTGGACCTCATCAAAATTAAAAACTGCATCAAAAGAAGCAAGGTTAACCATGCACAGAATGGGAGAAATTATGCACAAATCACACATCTATGGGTCTAGTATTCAGAATACATAATGAACTCTTACAACTCAGTGAAGACAATTCAGTGAGAAATTGACAAAGGATTTGAATAGACATTTCTCCAAAGAAGATAGGCAATAGGCCAACAATCACATGAAAACATGCTCAACATTTGTCATTAGGAAAATGCAATTCAAAACCAGGATTAGATATTACTTCCTACCCACCCAGATGGCTACAATAACAGAAGTAGAGCACATCGTTCTGAGTACTGGAAGTAATTGTAATACTCACATGCTTCTAATGGGAATGTAAAATAGGCAAGTAAGAAAACCAGCCTGTCAGTTCCTTAAAATATGAAACAGAGTTATGATGGGACCTGGCAGTACACGCTCCCTTCCTTACACTGCCTTCAGGTCTTTTCCTAAATGTGGCTCTTTTGCAGTAAGCCATTCCCCCTCATACCAGCCTTCCATAGGCTCCTTTCCAGCTGCGTTTTCTCCTTTAGTCCTTTCTGTCTTCTGACATGCCATGTGGTTCACTTGTTGGTTTTGCCTCTGTTCTTTTTGTATTTTTTGAGATGGAGTCTTGTTCTGTCACCCAGACTGGAGTGCAGTGGCATGATCTGGGTTCACTGCAACCTCTGCCCTGCTGGGTTCAAGCAATTCTCTTGATTCAGCTTCCCGAGTAGCTGGGATTACAGGCATATGCTACCACACCCAGCTAATTTTTGTATTTTTAGGCTGATCTCGAACTCCTGACCTCAGGTGATCCACTTAAGGCCTCCTAAAGTGCCGCGATTATAGGCGTGAATTTTTTTTGAGACATAGTCTTGTTCTGTTGCCCAGGCTGGAGTGGAGTGGCATGATCTTGGCTGACTGCAACCTCCATCTCCCGGGCTGAAGCAATCCTCCTGCCTGAGACTCCCAAGTAGCTGGGACTATAGGCACACATCACCATACCCAGCTAATTTTTTGTATTTTTGGTAGAGACAGGGTTTCACCATATTTCCCAGGCTGATCCCAAACTTCTGACCTCAAGTGATCCACCTGCCTTGGCCTCCAAGAGTTCTGGGATTACAGATATGAGCCACTGTGCCTGGTCCCTTTTGTAGATTTTTATAAATATGGAATTGTACAGTATGTACTCTATTGTTTTTCTGCCAGTAGTCAGTGTAATGATTTTGAGATGCATGTGTATTGTTGCAAGTATCAGTAGTTCATTTTGTTTTTGCTAAGAAGTGTTCTGTTGTATGGGGTATAGCACCATCCTTGTATCCTTTTTTTTTCTTTTTTTTTTGAAACGGAGTCTCACTCTGTCACCCAAACTAGAGTGCAGTGGCCGGATCTCAGCTCACTGCAAGCTCCGCCTTTCAGGTTCATGCCATTCTCCTGCCTCAGCCTTCCGAGTAGCTGTGACTATAGGCGCCCGTCACCTCGCCCGGCTAGTTTTTTGTATTTTTTTAGTAGAGACAGGATTTCACCGTGTTAGCCAGGATGGTCTCGACCTCCTGATCTTGTGATCTGCCCATCTCGGCCTCCCAAAGTGCTGGGATTACAGGCTTGAGCCACCGCACCCGGCCCCTTATATCCATTTAACTACTGATGGCCTTCTGGGTTGTTTCTTTCTAGTTTAGGGCTATAATGAGTGTAGCTGGTATGAAAATTTGCTTACATATTTATAGGTGGACATAGATTTTGTGTTCCTAGGAATGGAACTGAGAAGTAATAAGGATGTGGTTAACTTTTTTGTAAACTTCCAGGGGATTTCCAGAGTAGTTATTCCCTTTTACATTTCCACTACCAATATGCAAATTCACCTCCTCCCCCATATCCTCTCCAATACTTGTTATCATCAGTCCTTTTAGTTTTAGTTATTATAATTCATAGCTGGTAGTAGCTTACTGTGGGATTTTTGTTTGTTTGTTTTTGAGATGGAGTCTCGCTCTGTCACCAGGCTGGAGTGCAGCAGCATGATCTTGGCTCATTGCATCGCCTCCTGGATTCAAGCGATTCTCATGCCTCAGCCTCCCAAATAGCTGGGATTGTAGGCATGGGCTACCACACCCAGCTGATTTTTGTACTTTTAGTAGAGATGGGGTTTCACTATGTTGGTCAGGATGGTCTTGATATCCTGACATTGTGATCTGCCTGTCTCAGGCTCCCAAAGTGCTGGGATTGCAGGTGTGAGCCACTGCACCTGGCCGCTTATTGTGGTTTTAACTTTCCTTTCCATATTGCCTAATGATCCTGAGCATTCATTGCACTTACATGCACTTCCTGGGCATCTACATGTCTTGGAGTATTTGTTAAAATCACATTAATATCTTATATTTCAAATGTAAAAGCTGTTTATTTTGGACACAAGTTCTGTTTTTCTTTTCTTTTCTTTTCTTTTTTTTTGGAGACAGAGTCTCACTCTGTCACCCAGGCTAGAGTACAGTGGAGGGATCTAAGCTCACTGCAACCTCCACCTCTGGGATTCAAGGAATTTTCATGCCTCAGCCTCCCAAGCAGCTGGGACTACAGAGTCCCAGAGTGTAGCTCATTTATTCACTTGACTAACAATGTTTCACAAGGAGCAAACATTTTTAACTTGATACATTCCAGTTTATAAATTTGCCTTTTATGATTTGTAGGTTTTGCATCCATTATTAGAAATCTGTGCCTATCTCAAAGTGGCAAAGATTTTTGCCTATATTTTCATGATATTGTGTAATGTTTGTTTTTCTGTTTAGTTCTATCTCCATTTTGAGTTAATTTTTAAGATGTGGGGTGAGTAGGTGTCAGGACTCATTTCTTCCTCTGTGGATATCCAGTTGTTCTAGTACCATTTAAAAAACGTTTTTGGCCAGCACAGTGACTCCTGTCTATAATCCTAGTAGAGTTTGAGACCATCTTGGGTGGCATAGTGAGACCCTGTCTCTACATAAAGCAAACAAACAAACAAACCCCAAAATAAAATCCAACTTCTTTTCCCTACTGGATTTGTTCAGCACATTTATCAAAAGCTATATTGGTGTGTAAACTTGTGTCTATTTCTCATCTCTCTTCTGGTTCAGTGATCTAGTTATCTAACCTCATATCATCACCTGGAATCTTTTAGAAAAGCAGATTCTCTGCCTCCTCTTCAAACTTACTAATTCAGAGATTCTAGGGGCAGAATGCAGCAGTGAAGTCTAGGTGATTCTTGTGGCACATTAAAGCTCATCAGTGACTGCCTGTGCCAATATCACATTATCTAGCTAACGGCTAATGCCTAAGTTCTAAACCCAAGTTGTATATGTCTGCTACAACTCTGTTCTTTTTATGTTTTGAAAGAGGGTCTCACTCTGTTTCACAGGCTGGAGTACAGTGGCATGATCACAGCTTACTGCAGCCTTGATCTGCTGAGCTTAAGTGATTCTTCCACCTCACCCATCTGAGTAGCTGGGACTACTGGCATGTATCACCCTGCCCTACTAGTTTTAAATTTTTTTTGTAGATGTAGGGGTCTCATTATTTTGTTCAGGCTGGTCTTGAACTGCTGAGCTCAGGTGATCCTCCCGCCTTGGCCTCCCAATTCGACTCTTCTTATCTAGAAGGCTTTGGATATTCTTAAGTTTATGTTTCAAAGTCTGCTCTTAACTATGCTTGGACAAATTTGGGAATAATTGAAATGTAACAGTGTTCAATTTTCAGATTCATAAATATGTTTTATCCTTTTTTTTTTTTTTCTTTTTGAGACAGGGTCTGGTTCTATCACCCAGGCTGGAGTACAGCAGTGAGAGCTTGTCTCACTGCAACTTCTGCCTCCCAGGCTCAAATCATCCTCCCACCTCAGTCTCCGGAATAGCTGGGAGTACAGGCGCTTGCCACTACACCTGGCTAATTTTTTGTATCTTTAGTAGATAGGGGGCTTGGCCATGTTGCCCACGCTACTCTTGAATTCCTGGGTTCAACCCTCCATCCTCAGTCTCCCAGAGTGTTTGGATTATGAGTGTGAAACACTGTGCCCTGACTGTTTTATCTGTCTTCATATTTATGTAGGTCTTCTTTCAGTTATGTGCCTCAGTTGGCCATATACTGGTCTTGCACATCTGTTGTAAGATTTATTCCTAAATATTTTATGTTTTGAGGCCATTATATATGGAATTGCTTTTGTTTAAACTTTATTTAAAAATGTTTGTTGCTGATATAGGAAAACAGAATGTGTGTGTGTGTGTGTGTGTGTGTGTGTGTGTGTGTTTTGAGACAGAGTGTCACTCTTGTTGCCCGAGCTGGAGTGCAATGGCTTGATCTTGGCTCACTGCAACCTCTGCCTCCCAAGTTCAAGCGATTCTTTTGCCTCAGCCTCCCTAGTAGCTGGAATTATAGGCATACACACCACCAAGCCCTGCTAATGTTATATTTTTAGTAGAGAGGGAGTTTCTCCATGTTGGTAAGGCTGGTCTCAGACTCCCGATGGCAGGTGATCTGCCCACGTTGGACTCTCAAAGTGCTGGGATTACAGACATGAGCCACCATGCCTGACCAATTGTTTCTTGTGCCTTAGCCTTCATCTTGTGACCTTGGTGGATTCACTCATTAGGTCTTGTGGCTGTATTGTTTATGGCTTAGAATTACTGTGTAAACAAGCCAGCCATGGTGGCACACACCTGTAGTCCCAGCTACTTGGGAGGCTGAGGTGGGAGAATTGCTTGAGCCCAGGAGTTTGAGGCTATCTTTTTTAAAGCAAGAACCTGTCTGTAAAAAAAAAAAAAAAAAACTTTGTAAAAAGCAAGTAGAACCTTAGAAACTTTGCAAATAGAGACACTTTCAATGCTCCTTTTCTAATCTTTTTGTCAGTAGAACATTGAATAGATACAGGAAAAGTTAGTTTATTCCTGATTAATAATTCAATATAATACTTTAGATTTTTTTTAAAAATTCTTATCTTTATTCCTCCACAAATGACTTTTTATTCTCTTCACTTCTTTACAAAGACTTGTAATTTCTTTTCTCTTTTTTTTTTTGAGACTGAGTCTTACTCTTGTCACCGATGCTGGAGTGCAATGGCGCTACCTCAGCTCACTGCAAACACCGCCTCCTGGGTTCAAGCAATTCTCCTGCCTCAGCCTCGGGGGTAGCTAGGATTACAAGTGCATGCCACCACTCCTGGCTAATTTTCTATTTTTAGTAGAGATATGGTTTCACTATGTTGGCCAGGCTAGTCACGGACTCCCGACCTCAGCATCCCAAAGTGCTGGGATTACAAGCGTGAGCCATCATACCTGGCCATGATTTGGTATTTCTGACTTATGTCATTTTCCTTCCCTCTGAAGACCTTCTTTTAACATTTCTTGAAATATAGGTCTATTGGTGGTAAATTCAGTCAGTTTTTGTCTCTGAAAGTCTTTGTTTTTCCCTTACTTTTGAAGGATAATTTCACTGGATACGAAATTCTAGCTGTGTGGTTTTTTGTTTTGTTTTTTGTTTTAACAACTTAAATATTTTACTCTTTGTTTGTGTGATTGAAGAGAAATATTATACATTGTCATTTTTCTCCTTGTTCCTTTTTAGGTGAGGTGGTTTCCCCCTCTGGCTTCTTTCAAGAATTTCTCTTTGTCTTTTGTTTTCTGCAGTTTGGATATAATATGCCTAGGGGTAGGTTTTTTCCATACTTAATCTTCATTAGTGTTCTCTGAGCTTCTGGGACTTGTGGTTTGGGTCTGCCGTTTATTTAGAAAATTTGTAAGTGATTAATTTTCAAATAGTTCTGTTGGTCATTTTTGTCTTCCTCTTCTGGTATTCTCTTTACATGTATATTACACCTTGTAATCATCCAGAGTTCTTGGATATTTGGTTTCACTTTTTCCCCCTCTCTTTTCATTTCAAGTTGTGAAGTTTCTGTTGACTCAGCTTCAGGGTTACTGATTCTTTCCTTGATTTTCCTAGTCTACAGGCAAGACCACTAAATGCATTCTTTATGTCTAATACAGTATCTCTGATTTCTAGCATTTCTTTTTGATTCTTTCTTGGAATTTCCATATCTATGCTCATATCACCCATCTGGTGTTGCCAATTTTGTGGCAAGTTGTCCACTTTTTACATTAAACCCTTAGCACAGTCATCACAGTTATTTTAAAGTCACAGCTTGATAATTCCAAAACCTCTGCCTTGTCTGGGTCTGATTTCAATGCTTGCTTCTTTTTTTTTTTTTTGGAAGATGTTTTGTTTTATTTTCAACATGCCTTGTAATTTTTGTTAGAAAAAGCTGGACATGCTGTATCCCATAATAGGATCTGAGGTGAATACACATTCAGTGTAAAGTTTGAGGTTCATCTGCCTAGCAGTTAGGCCGTGTTCATTGTGTACTGTCAGTGTTGCAGCTTCAATTCTTCTAGTCTTTATTCATGTTTTCTCTTTTGTGTTGGGGTTTCCTTAACAGTTCTTTCTTAAATGGAGACTGTCTTTCAGCTCTCTTGGTTGGAATCCAATTTTTATACTGTAGCTCTGTTGAGATAGAGGTAAGGTATTGCAGAGGGGAAGTTCTCTGTAATCTTATGATTAATACCCTTCCCTCGACCCTACCATGCACCAGAGGGCTTAGGTTGTGACCTTCACAGGAATTTCCTAACTTCTTGGCCTTTTTTTCCCTCTCCTATACTCTTTTTTTTTTTTTTTTTTTCTGAGACAGAGTCTCACTCTCTTGCCCAGACTGGAATGCAGTGGCATGATCTCAGCTTACTGCAACCTCCTCTCAGGTTCAAGCAATTCTCCTGCCTCAGCCTCCCAAGTGGCTGGGACTACAGTTGCATGCCACCACACCTGGCTAATTTTTGTATTTTTATTAGAGATGGGGATTCACCATCTTGGCCAGGCTGGCCATGATGTTCAGCTAATTTTTGTATTTTCAGTAGACACGGAGTTTCTCCATGTTGGCCCGGCTGGTCTCAAACTCCAAGCCTCAAGTGACTGCCTGCCTTGACTTTTCAAAGTGTTGGGTACAGGCATGAGCCGTGGCACCCAGCCAGTTTTATGCAGTTTTAATGAAACAATTCCCCCAATTCAATTAAGATACCAATTGTATTTGTATCCTACCCTACTAGTCACTCAAGTGAATATCATCATCCAATAATGAAATGCCTGTAAAACAACCAAAAGCTGGAGGGTGGGGGATTAAAGGAGATATATGATTTTTACTGTTTGTTTGTTTTTTTTTTTTTGAGATGGTCACGCTCTGTCACCCAGGCTGTAGTGCAATAGTGCATTCATGACACTGCAGCTTTGACCTCCCTGGGCTCAGATGATCCTCCCTCCCCAGATTCTGAAGTGGACAGCATTACACACGCACATCCCCATGCCTAGCTAATTTTTGTATTTCTTTGTAGAGACTGGGTTGTGCCATGTTGCCCGGGCTGGTTTCAAACTCCTGGGCTGAAGGGATCCACCCTCCCCAGCCGTGCAAAGCACTGGGGTTACAGGTGTGAACCACCAGGCCTGGCCTGTTTTATTGTTTAATACTTGAACATTCAAGGCTTTCCGTTGACAGCAGCAGTCCCAGCCTCTGCATAATTAAGCCAAAAATGTAGATAGCTCACAGAATGATTGGGAGGGATAGAAATCCAGGCTCACAGTTAGGCTTCTAGGAACTATGCCCAAAATTATGCCATGGGACAGGTATAGTGAGTAAGTCACCTGCCTCTCCTGCTGGCACAAGAACTATGGGAATTGCCACTGTTGACACACGGATGTGCTGTCTGCACCTGATACATGTCCATGAGCAACTACTCTTGCCTGTGAAAACCAGAACCTCTACCTCCACCCTTGCCCACAACACAAATTCCATTTGAAACCTTAAGTTGATCAATTTTGAAATTTCTTGGGCCGGGCGCGGTGGCTCAAGCCTGTAATCCCAGCACTTTGGGAGGCCGAGACGGGTGGATCACGAGGTCAGGAGATCAAGACCATCCTGGCTAACACAGTGAAACCCCATCTCTACTAAAAAATACAAAAAAAACTAGCCGGCGAGGTGGCGGGCGCCTGTAGTCCCAGCTACTCGGGAGGCTGAGGCAGGAGAATGGCGTGAACCCGGGAGGCGGAGCTTGCAGTGAGCAGAGATCCGGCCACTGCACTCCAGCCTGGGCGGCAGAGCAAGACTCCGTCTCAAAAAAAAAAAAAAAAAAAAAAAAAAAAAGAAATTTCTTGATATGAGTTTCATTGGTGAAACTTAGATACAAGACTTAGTCACATGCCCTACTTCAAAAGAGCCAAGGAACTAAAGAAATTTCTTAGCTCTGGCAAAAATGTTCAAAATGGACAGGGAGTATGGCTCATGCCTGTGATGCCAACATTTTGAGAGGATGAGGTGGGAGGATCGCTTGAGCCCAGGAGTCTGAGGCTTCAATGAGTTGTGACAGCACTGCTGCACTCAAGCCTGGACAACAGAGTGAGCCCCTGTCTCAAAAAAATTTCAAAAATCTTTGAAAGGTACTGAGTGGCCAGAAAAATGAACAAATGCCTCCTATCTTCTGTCTTTTAACATCTCATCCATAACATACACCTTTCTTCCACAATCAAATTTAACACCTTTGCCTACAACAAAATGTTGCTGCCCCGTATACTGCCACCACCACATTAACATAAATGCAAAGATCATCCAACTGTTATAACTTTCTGTCACCATTTCCTTTTCTTTTTTTCTTTTTCTTTCTTTCTTTCTTTTTTTTTTTTTTGAGATGGAGTCTTGCTGTGTTGCTCAGGCTGGAGTGCAGTGGCATGATCAGACTCATTGCAACCTCCGCATCCCAGGTTCAGGCAATCTCCTGCCTCAGCCTCCTGAGTAGCTGGGATTACAGGTGCATGCCACACTCCTGGCTAATTATTTGTATTTTTAGTAGAGATGGGGTTTCACTGTGTTGACCATTATGCCCTCGATCTCCTGACCGCCTGATCCACCCACCTCGGTCTCCCAAAGTGCTGTGATTATAGGCATGAGCAAGCGCACCCAGGGAACTGTGACCATTTTCAAAGCCATGATTTATGGGAATAGCAGTTCTTTCTCTTTGTGTAAGTAAACAGAGGCCACCAAAATAAGAATCAAGAGAGGCTTATGCATACAGAACCTGCTACGTAGTAAGGGTTCTGTTTAAGCTCCGTTTGTTTAAGTTGTCTGTAGATTCTGGATATTAGGCCTTTGTCGGATACATCATTCGTATCTTCTCCCATTCTGTAGGTTGTCTGCTTGCTCTGTTGATAATTTGTCTTGTTGTATTTTAGCTTTTATTTTACTATTTATTTATTTATTTATTTAGAGACAGAGTCTCACTCTGTCACCCAGACTGGAATGCAGTGGTGTGATCTGGGCTCACTGCAACCTCTGCCTCTTGGGTACAAGTGATTCTCCTGCCTCAGCCTCCTGAGTAGCTGGGATTACAGGTATGTGCCACAACGCCCAGCTAAGTTTTGTATTTTTATTAGGGATGGAGTTTCACCATGTTGGTCAGGCCGGTCTTGAATTCCTGACCTTGTGATCCGCCTGCCTCAGCCTCCCAGCTTTTAGTTTAATTAGGTACCACTTGTCTATTTTTGTTTTTGCTGCAATTGGTTTTTTGGAAACTTAGGCAAAAATTCCTTGCCAAGGCTGATATTGAGAAGAGTATTTCCTAGGTTGTCTTCTAGAATTTTTATAGTTCAAGGTCTTATATTTAAATCTTTAATCCATGTTGAGTTAACCATGTTCACCATTTTTGTATACGGTGAAAGGTAGGGGGCCCAGACTCAATCTTCTGCATATGGCTAGCCAGTTATCCCAGAATCATTTATTGAATAGGGAGTCCTTTCCCCATTGCTCATTTTTGTTGACTTTGTTGATGACCAGGTGGTCGTAGGTGTGTGACTTTATTTCTGTGTTCTCTAACCTGTTCCATTGATTTGTGTGTCTGTTTTTGTAACACTACTATGCTATTTTGGTTACTGTAGCCTAGTAGTAAAGTTTGAAGTTGCATATATGATGCCCATCAGCAGTGGACTGGATAAAGAAAATGGTACATATATACCATGGAATATTACATAGCCATAGAAAAAAAACCATGTCCTTTCCAGCACCGTGGATACAACTGGAGGCCATTGTCCTAAATGAATTAATGCAGCATCAGGAAACCAAATACTCCAGGTTCTCACTTATAAGTGGAAGCTAAACATTGAGTACACACAGACAGAGATGGGAGCAGTAGACACTGGGGCCTGCTTGAGTGGGGAGGGTGGCATGAGGCTATGGGTCAGAAAACTATTGGGTACTGTGATCACCACCTGGGTGATGATCTCATTTGTACAACAAACCCCAGTGACATGCAATTTACCCATGTAACAGGCCTGCACATATATCCCTTAAACCTAAAAATAGAAACAATTAAAAATAAATAAATGAGGTATATGTTTAATTGTTGAACATTTTGAAAGGTAACCAAAAGAGACATTGAAAATAGAGTGGCCGGGAGCGGTGACTCATGCTTGTAATCCCAGCACTTTGGGAAGCTGAGGCGGGTCAATCATGAGATTAGGAGTTTGAGACCAGCCTGACCAAGATGGCAAAATACTGTTTCTACTAAAAATACAAAAATTAGCTGGGCATGGTGGCACATGCCTGTAATCTCAGCTACTTATGAGGCTGAGACAGGAGAATCACTTGAACCCGGGAGGCGAAGGTTGCAGTGAACTGAGATCGCACCACTGCACTCTAGCCTGGGTGACAGAGCAATACTCTGTCTCAAACAAAAGAAAAAAAGAAAATAGTGAGAGCACGATATAAGGAAATTGGTCCAGGCACTGGGGTAAGGGGTGAGTGTCAGCCAAGTCATCAGCTATCAGAACAGGAAGCCATCTACTGTTCTACAAGAAGAGCATGAATCAATTGACATAAAGAAATGGCCAATCAGACTGATAGAACCTAGCTCGGATGTTTTTTAATTCACATGACTTCAGTAATCTTTGGTAAGATTAACCTGGTAAATTTAATCTTAAAATTCTCTTCAATAGTTTAAAGTCTTCAAGCCAATGTGAAATTAAAATTGCAGTTTTTTACATTGGGAATTCCTAAGAAATAGTCATATTTGCTGGGGAAATATCCCAGACATCATAAAAGCCAGTCCCACAGGGCTTCCATATGAAGCATATTAACTGCTTCATCTGGGGTTCTCCATTTGATACTTTGTAGGGTGAGTTGGGTAGTCCCCTTCTCAGAGTGAATAGACTTTACAGTGGTATTTATCCGGGCCACTAGATTGGTTGCAGGTATAACCTTGTGTGCACTTGGATCACATATACTCATCAGTGATTGTTTAATAGTGACCTGCAGGTCCTGCATCAACCCAAACAAGTGCTTTTATTATGCAGAATTTACCATTAAGGATTTTGTTCTTAAAGTAATTATGTTTACAGTTCATTATAGTAAAGCTCAAGAATCTGATACTAACCTACAATATGGAACAATTCCTTTACATTATATCCTATGGTTTAATAGTTACTTGATTTTGCCTTTAAGCCACATTGAGGATCTTCTTGGTCACCACAGGTGTACCCTGGTTTTTAATTTTTTTCTTTTATTCATTTAGTTTTATATGGTATATATATTACATATAAAGAATATATATTATTTTAATGTGACTCAAATAGTTTTCTAACTAGGAAAAAGTGACATTTTCTTTAGCAAAATCCACATTTGTGTTTTATAAGCTTCACCAAAAACACATTTTACACTCCTGCTATTTTAACTTTGAATAACCGAAATTTCCAGGATAAAAAACTGAGATTTTAATTTAACATTGGCTTTAAGATTTTAAACCATTGAGGAGAATTTTAAGATTAAATTTACCAGATTAATCTTACCAAAGGTTACTGAAGTCATGTGAATTAAAAAGCATCTGAGCTAGCTTCTATCAGTCTGATTGGCCCCTTCTTTAGGTTGATTGATTCATGCTCTTTCATGCAGTTTAATAGTGAAATATCACTTCGCAGTGACACATATAAACAAGTGCATAAGACCCAAAAGCTATCTCATTTTCCTGTTTTCAAAAATTATCTCATTTACTTTAGACTATTAATTAAAAAGCTACAGCAAATGCTAAAGAGGAGATTTACCATCCAAGGCCTTCTTAAAAGAGGGAAGACGAAGCAGCTGGGTACAGCTTCT